>NW_013666356.1:23060-28315 GCF_000517525.1 Limulus polyphemus | reverse complement strand
ATTATGGACGGCTAGCGCAGAGAGCCCTCGTGTAGCTTTGCGCGAAATTCAAAAACAAACAGACACTCCAGGGAAAAACTAACTTACTTTATTTCTAAAAGTTAAAATACGCATACCTAATATATCCATACTGGCAATAGTGTGGTTCGTGGTTATCATTTTAGTATCGGAGTATAAAGGCTGAATATAGGTAGTTCATTTGAAAACATTGAAATTTTCGTACGTGTATTCATAGATAAAATGTTTACGTAGGAGATTAGAAAAACTTCAAAAAGTAAAGGAGAAGATAATGAAATCCGAGTTTGTTAAAGTACATTATATATCCTGAATTATTTCAAATTGCTCAAAAAAAACCTCTGAAATAAATTCTTATACTACTGTATATAATTAATGATTAAATATCGATAAAAACGATATAGATAAAACAATAGCTGGTAGAAAAAATCTTTATAACTAACCGTGCTTAATTGTAGTGAGTAATTCTTTATACTTGTTTTTGAAAAGTATAGGTTTCGTGTTATGTATAAATTAAAAATAACGATTACTTAATTGTTATTTTAAGTATCGTTTATTCATTTAAGAACTTATCAGATATTTATGATCACTTCTGATAGATGTATATATATATATCTATGTAACAGTTAAATACACTAAATTTCTTACATCGGCGTGATGTATATGTCAATGAGCATAAAAAACCCCTTCTCTTCTTAGCACTATAATCTCTGGAAGTTAGGTTTTCCTATGAAAATCCAAATATTTCTATTTATATGCAACGCTTTCAATGATCCACAAATAAACAGACCTATAACGTAGATAACCATACAAGAAGCATTTTTACTAACTGCTTTCATTAACATTTATTAATCATAGTTGCTCAGACGTCAAGGTTTCTGTTAATAAATAGTTGCATGTGTTGAAAGGTTTACCGCAAGTGTGCGGGTACTGAGTGAGGATCCTACCAGTTGGAGTTACGGTAGATTTTGACCTTGCTGTCATCCCACGTTTCTGACGTCGAAGGTAACGTAGGTGACACGCGAGGCCAATTTACCGAAGGTGTGCTTGTCAATGAAGAGCTGGACACACAAAGAGGCTGTTGATATGTACGAATCCAATTTAGTGTATTTCACTCGGAGTGTTCTTGAAACATTATATCCTCCGCTAATGATACGGTTGGTTTCCTTTCGTGAAGTGGGCAACAAAATATAGACTGTTTAGTGAAAACCATGATTTTCTCGGGGGCAAACACTTGAAAACGGGCGACACCTTCTATTAACTGTTAACCAGCTCACAAGCACAGTTCCAACGTATCTTTTCCAACACAGTGCTATTTTATGGTCAATATTCTGTTGACATCGCACCTAATAAACTCACCTTTTTACTCTCTAAATTACACACTATTTTCTTCACGATATCTTTCATTCGTATAGGAAAGTGCAAATTTTACTTAAAGGGGTGGTTTCACACCAGTAATCAAGACAATAAATACTAAGATTAAGGTTAGCAAGGATGCATTGATAGTGCCTAAATGTTTTTCTTTAAACTGACCTACCCTGTTTTTATAAACAGCTCTACTATTTTCCATAATCCTTTCAAAATAACGGTTTTTAGTGGTTTTAAAGACTTCTGATTTAAAGGGTCAGTCAATCCAACTAACCAACACATTACCGAAATCGGTCTTCCGATAAATCACTGTAATCAGTCGTCTATTTCGTGATGTTTTTACGATACTCGTGCTTTCCGACACTAATTATCAAGCACGTATAATGGCATTTATCGCAATAATTTTTGGTAAATGTTCTTTGACGTACAAAAGTCCTTCTAATTTGTAAAAGAAAGTTTTTCACAAGTTTTTTTAAATCTGCTTCTTGTAGTCGTTGTTCTTTTAGAACTATGCCCGGCCAGGCCAGATGGCTAGGGCGCTCGACTCGCAATTTGAGGGTCGTGGGTTCCAATCCCCGTAACACCAAACATGCTGGCCCTTTCAGCCGTGGGGGCGTTATAATATTGCGGTCACTCCCACTATTCGTTGGTAAAAGAGTATCCCAAGAGTTGGCGGTGTGTGGTGATGACTAGCTGCCTTCCCTCTAGTCTTACACTGCTAAATTAGAGACGGCTAGCGCAGATAGCCCTATTGTAGCTTTGCGCGAAATTCAAAACAAACAAACAAACTTTTAGAACTATGCACATTTTATCCCCTGCGCTCTATCGAAAAAAGTTATCTGCATAATTCCACACAGCATCAAGAACATGGGGGTCAATAGCTTCTGTGGATGTCAAAAGGATAGAATTAGAATTATCACGCAAAGCTACACAAGGGGTTATATGCGCATAAATCATTAATTTTGAACCGATAAACTAGAGTGAAGGCAATTAGTTAATAGCACCCAACGCCAATTCTTGGGATACTCTTTTCTGAGCGAATAGTGGGATTTGACCGTTACTCTTATAACCCGCTCTCGGTACCAAAGTGCGGAGCGTGTTTCTATGGCAATGGAAATTGAAACATAAAACCTCTTATTCGCAGTCCAGGCACTTTAACTACAAGATCACTTCCGGCCATGGAATTAGGGGTGAAATAAAACACACATTAACATCAAGAGCGTCTTAGTACTTTACAGTAAAAAAATCACATTTAAGCCGCGAAATATAATACCATTATTTTGTTTTTGTCGTTTTCATTACACAATAATTACTATGTGAGTGACCCACAAGTTTGGTATAAATATATAGTGTTCTACTATTTAAGATTTTTGGGCTTCCTAAGGAGAGGGTCCATAAAATTTCACTTAGTTTACATGAAACATTATGTTTATAAATAACATAACGACTATCGTAACTATCTTGAACGATTAGGCCTACTTACAACGAAGGAAAAATAATTCTGCTGTCAAATAGAATACTAATCTTCGGTTTTCTGCGGGGTATGAGCCTCCGGGGATAAGTTGCAAATTTTATTTGTGAGAGGGTCAATCTTCTTGCTGCCCTCATTTCCAAGATATAGCAAAACATCAAGGGCAAGCAGGGGGAGAAGAGACTTTTAACAAACACATATAGTGACAAATATTTTATAAAATATCATATTGAAAGAACCTTTGACAGTCAATAATAAATTAACTTGAAAAATAATATAACCATTTATTTTCATTTTAAATTTGCGTTCGAGCCTTAAAACGGCAGCGACATTTAACCATATACTCTTTTCTTTTACTATTGAAGTCAACATTTAGGGTTTGTTTTGAATTTCGCGCAAAACTACTCGAGGACTATCTGCCCTACGCTTTTTTACTACTCTTTTACCGAAGAATAGTGGAATTGAGCGCCACATTATAACACCCCATTGCTGAAAGGGCGAGCATGTTCGGTGACGATGATTCAAACCTTCGACCCACAGATTGCGGGTCGAGCGCCTTAACCACCAGGCCATGGCAGGCCCGACATTTAGGGATTAATACATAGAATACAAATTGTACAAGTAAATAATAACGACACAAGATGAAGTGTTTTAGCAAGCACAAAATTATGATTTAACCAAAAATATTAATAACAATTACAATTATATATTTATAATTAACACTTTTATCTCGTACATGTTTATAAAATAGGCTTCTGATTCTTTGCAAATTTATTAGTTATGTGCAAACTAAGTCCACTTCATAACAATTATCTATAACGTACGAATTTTTCCTAATGCTAATGCTTATTATTCCCTAATAATACCAACATAGACATTCGTATAATATTTACGAGAAAACCCACTATCATGGTGTAAGATGATGCAATTAGCGAAACAGGAAATGTTTAAAATTATGTAATGAAATTAAAATTTTTGTTTATTCTCACTCTTCTTGTGTACTTCATTACATATACCGTTTCATCGTTACCTGAAAACAGCATCTTAGATCTATCTTTTGTCTTCCACGTGAGCTCTAGAAAGCCTTTAGTTCTACAGAAAGTTCATCACCTAAATTACTAAAACTCTACATGAAACGCTACCTTAATAGTTAGTACAAAATCCGCAATATTTTAGAACTTGCGTTCTAGAACGTTTAAGTGATTTGAATATTGTAAGTATGATTTAGGCATTTATATAATTTTGTAAAGCGTAAGACCCAAAGTGCCTTAAATTCTTTTAACTTAATATGTTCGGAATAGTGGAACAATTACTTAAAAATACAAGCACGTTAACTATTGCTAGGTGCAAGTGGTTTGATTGTTGAGCAGTCTCAAAGCATGAAAAAAGCACACATGTTTAAGATAATTTTTATGGTTTTCGCTTTACACAGCGGTATGTCTGCGGATTTACAACGCTAAAACCCGGGTTTCGATACCCGTGGTGGGCAGAGCACAGATTGCCCATTGTGTAGTTTTGTGCTTAACTTCAAACAAACATACTGTTTACTAACATATGAATCAGCATGAAGAACTTAAGAGGACAACAGAGTACCCAGACTGAAAGAAACATTCAAAGATCAAAGTTCAAGTTCTATCCTTATCTTCACGTTTCCACGAGTGAACACGTAGTGGTAGTGCGCTCATTTCTTATTAAGAACTGAGCTTAATGGCAAGAGATTCTAGCATTTTATAGCGGAATGATGCAGAATATTGTTGTGCCTACATTCAGATAATTCTGTGAAGAAACAAAAACAAATCAAATTCTGTAGATAAAAGGTATATGGGAATCTTTGTTAAAATATTTGGTTTGATATGACCTAGTGGTTAGGACAGTCTGGGAGTAGCAGGTTCAAATTCCAATGACAATCACGCTACTCTTTGATTTAAAAAGTAACCTGGTGGTGGTTAGGGCGCTCGACTCGCAATCAGAGGGTCGCGGGTTCGAATCCCAGTCCCACCAAACATGCTCGCCCTTTCAGCCGTGGGGGCGTTATAATGTGACGGTCAATCCCACTATTCGTTGGTAAAAGAAATAGCCCAAGAGTTGGCGGTGGGTGGTGATGACTAGCTGCCTTCCCTCTAGTCTTACACTGTTAAATTAGGGACGGCTAGCGCAGATAGCCCTCGTGTAGCTTTGCGCGAAATTCAAAACAAACAAACAAACAGAGCAGAATTAAAATTCCACGCAATAGAATGTTGTTTTTTCTTTAAATAGGATCCATCCTTTATCCTTCTGGAATAAGTAATGTAACTACTGAGAGTACTCAATTTGTCACAAAAACGTTTCACTTTTTAGCTTCTTTAATCTAAGTCTGTATGAGAAGAAACGAAAATCCCAAGTAGTCAAAATTTTCATTATA
>NW_013666356.1:11679-22093 GCF_000517525.1 Limulus polyphemus | reverse complement strand
GTTATAATGTGACGGTCAATCCCACTATTCGTTAGTAAAAGAGTAGCCCAAGAGTTGGCGGTGGGTGGTGATGACTAGCTGCCTTCCCTCCAGTCTTACACTGCTAAATTAGAGACGGCTAGCGCAGATAGCCCTCGTGTAGCTTTGCGCGAAATTCAAAAACAAACAAACTAGCACAGATGGCCTTCGAGTAGCTTTACACGAAATTATAAATCAAACAAACAAAAGTTAAAATGTTTTGTAAATTTTAAACTCCGTAAACATAACTAGATGTACACATAACTATAGGAAACAACCTCGTAAATATTAATAAATACTGTATTAATAGTTTAATACTGTAGTAATAAGTTTAGTCGGATAAAAAGTAAAAGAAGAGCAACAATGATTAAAACTTGGCGTAGAATAAAAATAGTGATATTCTTTTAGAAATTAGATCATCTTATGTTAATTACATTCAAGCAGAAGATAAAGCAATCTAATCATTAATATACTATACGAAAGAAACGGATTTAACAATTCTAATAACACCAGTTGTTAGAGGTAAAGTTTTAATTTGTTACACACACGCCCGATAATATTTTTGAATTACATTTTTGTTTTAAATGTAATAAATAAGATAAGATTTGATATAATATTTTTCTTCTGAGGGTTTGAAAGAACTGAAGAATTTTATTACAATCAGCACCAACAGACGGAATTCTGATGCATAAATATATCTCAAAAATCACAATAATTGCCTTAGATACAAAATACACCACTCACAAGTAACCTGGTGTGAAAATAATGAAACCATTCAGTTTCATTTGTCATTGTCATTTTTTTTTCAGCCGCAAACAGTGGGTGTGACTTGTCACTGACTTTTATTATCGTGTAATTGTGAAATGTGTCATAAAAAGCTGCTGTATATTTTCTATAAACAATTTTCATACGCATTTGAATCTTTTATTTCGTCGTGCCAAAAAAAAAATTACTTGTTATCAATGTAAATTTAGATTCAAATTTCAAAATATTTCGAAAACTTCCAAGGTCTTGATTAGCTGAAACCTAAAACTTAATCATTTGTTTTATACATTTATACATGTTTAAACATGCTAGATTATCACATTCCTGAGATATATTTTTAACGGAGAAATATGAATATAGATATCACTTGGCTATCAGGTCAAAATGTCAAGTTAAAGCGTAGCTTTATAAATAACTCATATAAATAAACGACTTTCATGTTTAAATCTTCGGTTACATGTAAAACAGCAGAATGTGCGTAACTTTAAAAGTAAAGTATTATAAAAAAAGTGTTAGCAGTCTCTCATTTTTATCATTGTCAAATGGTCCTTTTAGTCTTATCAGTTCGTCTACAGCAAATTTCCAGATAGTTACATAGCATAGGAAATATTTGTCTATATACGCTTGTGCTGACATCTATTGATGATCAATCAAAACAACAATTTTATACAGTTACTTCACTGTAAAATTTCGAACAAAATTTCAAGCATATAAACATTCTTACAATATTATCAATGTCTTCTGACCACAAAAAGCTACCTACAGTAATATAAATAAGAACTAAAAGCACGTTAATTAATATAGCTAAATTAATTTACCGCCCCAACTAGGAGGAATTTGTAATGTCATACAACAAAAATTTATAATGGTTAGAATGTTCTGATAAAATCAATTGGGTACTTTCGCTGTTATCGATACTTTCAACCGTTAACCTAATAATATCTCATGAGGTTCAAAGCCGATTTGTAGCGTTATAAGTCTTCAAACTTACCGCTGAGCCACTAGGGTGACTGAGCTATACTTAGCCATTTAGAGAGTAGGAAGCGGAAGTGATGAAATATATGAAGCTAAACCTCAGAACCAGCCAAGGTGTATGAATGATAAAAATATACCAGAATGACGACAGTAATAATAAGGCTTAGAGAATGAAGTAATAACAATTGTAAATATAACAATTAAAATAAGAGTAATTCTAGTAATAAAATAATTGCGTAAGCGAGAAAATTACAAAATAGAAAATATAGTAATGGTGGAAAATTTGCTATATTAAAATGGTTTTATTAGTAAAATACAAAAACAACATTTCGGGCCAGAGCCTTTCAGCAGGTTTCCAGTAAGAATGAAACTGTTAATACAAGAGTGTTCCTTGTTCTTTTTCTCTTTCACCCTAACTCTTCTATTAACAGTTTCATTCCCATTGGAAACCTGATGACAGATGTTGCTTGAAACGCTGTTTTAATTTTTTACCAATAAAACTATTTCAGTTTAGCGAGTTTTTCACCATTAATTTATTTTCTATAATTAAAGTGAGAGGCCTAATATTTGTAATAAAATTCACCTAAATTACAGATTTTGTTCTTCACATTTTTTATTAATTTGTCCATTTCAGATTTCAAATAAAAAATAGACAAAATCTCAAGACTATTAGTTTCAATTTCTTCCCCAGCTTTCACTATTTAAACCGTAACATTTCCCCTCTACCAGAAGTCTCGTTCATCACTCTTCTTGCCAATGACTATGACAATTCTTTGGGTGTCTTTCTCCTCTCTTGCTGTTGGTCTAAATTTCTTAACAACAGGCATATTTCCATTTTTCCCCTTTAGTCTCTTCCCTTACTCCTCTTCTCATATCTTCCCATTTCTCTTTCTCCTACCTCCAACTCCTTCTATAGTCTTTTTCATCCAGTTTTCATTTGGCCATGGAAAGTGTGTTGGCCCATCCTCCCTGATTGTTTTGTGTGTCCTGTCCTTTTTTTACATCTTCCCATTCCAGTGTTGGCCCTTGTATTTGTTGGTATCGAGAAGGCCTTCCTTTGCCAAATTCACAATCTGCGTTCAGCATTCCTTTACTTTGACTGTTTATATTTGTTAATCCATTCTTGGATATTTCCTTTTCACCGAGAAAATGGCTTCTATGAGACCCGAAAACTCTCCTTGACAGTAATCTATCCTGAATAGCTAACTCTCCCTCTTGATAACTTGCAAAAAAAAGCATAAAATCAATAATGCAAGAGTTCAGAAGAGTACATTGAAATACTCTGATTAGGAGAGCAACAGAACATGCTGCAAACAAAATGTGTTCATAGCAACAAGTCTTCTCCTTCATACCTACTCTTTGGTATTCTCGGGTGAAGTGAGTTCCCTTGAAATAATTGGATAGGTTTCATAGAGTAACAGGAGGTTTGGCGGAAATTATTGGAAGAGTTAAACTGAATTTGCTGACTTTGACTGAATTGTGAGACAGAGACTGGTCACGGTGAATAACAATGTAAAATAATCTTTATTTATTCACAAAAACAATCAAAAACAAAACACGAATGTTTGTGTCACCTTGACTACAAGTATGAGAACTCTTGTTAAAGAAATTAATCTCTCCAAACCTATGTCAATATCTAAAACTGTTCCAGAATGAGAACACATAACATTATATATATGTGTGTGTGCGCGCGTATAATATATATACGAAACAATAATGTTAATAATCTCACAACGTGTACACTACCCATGTTACTGTTGGCCATTCTCATAGAATATTAAATAGGTTATACCCTAAAGGTGTCACACGAAGTGTCAGTGGAAAAGATTGCTATGTGCCTTCGTAGTATGCTCAAAGAAGTCTTTTTCAAGAGAGGACTCGCATCATGGCCTGTTGGTTAGGGTTCTCGACTCACAATCTGCGTGTCGCGGACTCGACTCCCGTCACTGAATATATTATCCCTTTCAGTTGAAGTGGTTTTATAATATCATGGTCAAACTTACTTTACGTTGATAAAAGAATAACCCAATAGTTAGCAATGGGTGATAGTGACTAGATGTTTTCCGTCTAGTCTTATCAGTTCTAAATTAGGGGTGGCTGTTGCAAATAGCTCTCGAGTAGCTTTGCGCAAAAATCCAAAACACAGACACACGTGATACTATATAATAAAATATTATTAAATACATGAAAAATGTGAAAATCTTATGTTTAATATGACATTAAATTAAGTCGTTGGCCTGCATAATAACAAAGCCAATGCAATTTGACTGGCTATACTTTTTTGGTGGTTAAATACCTAAGATTAAGAATTTTTTGAATATCTTTCTTTTTGTCAATTTTATTATTCAACTAATCTTGGAATATCTAATTATAGCGGCTATCTTCACGATTTAGTGTAGTTCTTATTCCTGAGAAAGTTTTGTTTCTGATAATGCCGTACATACACTATATTTTATATATAATTGTTTTAGATTGCGAATTTTTATTATTCCAAAGCATGTGTAATATAAACTAATAAGTGCTAGTCCACAGGAATAAGAAAACTTTTCCATTATATTCAGTTAAGACTGGAAAAGCTGGCCACGTTGTTTCATAGTTTACTTTCCTGTCACGTAGATAAAAACTGTGGATCACAAGAATGAGCTTGCTCAAAAAATGTAACTATTAATGATGATGAAGAAGCTCTGTGTTTATACATCCTCCCCAAAGAAAAAGATAGCTTCAATAAATGCAAAGCTCTCAGAGTTAACAGTGTGAAATAAAGTAGTTCCTATATATAAACATTATCTTTTTCAAGATAGATCAAAGATAGGCATGTATTTGTAAGTCATAGCTGATGATATTGAAACCGAAATAATCCGTCAAATTACCAAACTAATCTCTGGAGGACATACCTCGTAAAAGGTAAAACATGTAGTATATAAATTTCTACTAACAATAATAAACAACATTTTGACAACATTGTACAAGAAGAATAACATTCAATAACCTAGTTATACGTGATCACATTTAAAAAATCAACAACCTAAATATAAGTTAGAAGCTATCCAAGCTGCTATTAGAAACATATGTTCAACCAAGTACTTGATCAAAAATTGAAAGAGTACAGAAAATGAAGTATTCATTTGTAGGTTGAAATGTCTTTAGCATAGGAAGAAGTATCATAAATTTAAACAATATGGTATGAGGCTTATTTCATCTTATGTCAGGGATTCTGGGCCTAAAGTTTGCGAGAATGTACGCCACACCAGGATACTTTAGACATATACACAATTTAACTTATGTTTTCCAATATTTATTCTACACATTTACGTTTCAGATGGTAGGGTCACAGGGCTTACTGAACTTTGTTTTGTTCTGTACTTAGGTTATCATTGTACATCAATAACCCATACTTTTGAAATAACATTATTCAAAACAAATTCTGAATGACCATGCTTTGATGTGATGATATGGCTTTAATGTAAATTGACCACCAGTAATTGAGGAGTTTTCTGTAACTTACTGTGTATTCAAATTGAATGATTTGTAGTGGACTCCTCCATGAACAATCATATTACTATATAATGGCCATGATGGCTGCATTCATTGGAGGACATCGAAGAATGTCGCACAACCATCTTCATCTCCACTAGAAAGAATAACCGCTGAGGTCAAAGTTAAATGAATTTGTTTAACATGTCTATACCATATTGAGTCAAGTGTGTGTGATGTCATCTAAGGTGGCTGCACTTTCTGGATGGCGCCATATTTAGTGAATTTGAGGTAACGACATCTGCGCTGTGATGTGATGAGGTCATACAAAGCTGCTGTCATCTAATTTAGTGATGTCACAGAGCAAATTGTGACATAATCCAGTACGGCTATATCACTGTTGAATCGAGCATGGCGTCATGAGTCAATTTTAAAGGTTAAGTGAACGTAGACTATTGGGTTAATAAGACACCGTATTGTGAATTTGAAATAGCAATGTATCAGTAAATGAATTTAATATGAGGCCTTTATTACACTGTTGGTCACTGGAACACGTTTCATCCATGTGTTTTCTCTATCTTGGCTGTAATAACTCATAATATTGCTCTACAAAATTCATCCAAACTAAATTAATTGTTCCTTATTTATGCCATTGAACCTTTTTCTACAAAGGTAAACAATGTTTCAGCAAACATATTGCAAAAGCTATTAAACTCCAAGTTTCCGAAATAATATCCTTATCTTGTTGTATATCTAAGACAGAGTCTTCTTTGTCTTATAGCTTATTAGGTCTAGTTGCAACTTTATAGGATGAAAGTTTATATGATTTCAAGATGTAAATGTTAACTTTATGTCAGTTGTTCATTGAAATCCTTACCTTATAAATTACTGGTATGCGCAAACACTGTCTCTATCCAGTTGTATGCGAATTGTACATGTAACTTTGCATTGAAAATTTATTGTTTAAGCAAAAAGATAATGAGCTGTACTTGCCAACGGGGCAGAAGTGGAAGTCTATAGGGGTTGTTTGTCCTCAGAAGTTTACTCTTCATTGCCTATATATATATATATATATCCTTAATAAAATAAAATTAATAGAGTTTGGATCCCCGAACTCAAATATGTTTCAAGACATGTCCTGAAAGTATTTAACTAGCATTTAAATAGGCAAAATTCAACAATGATTAAAGGATGATGAAAACAACCAACTGAAGCATGTGGCATTGTTCACTAAAATGATTGTGAGATAGCCTGTTTAGGCTCCTGACCTAAATCCTTATAAAAAGCTTCTTGCTGAAATTAAGTTGTTTGTTAGTGACGCACATAAATTGGAAATCGTCGCATCGGCTAAGAATTCATTTGAGTTTACTTTCAACGAACTGAACTAAACCGGAATATTTGCAATTTTTGTTTCACTGAAATGAACTTCTGCGATGAACTCAAATGTTGCCAATAATTATCCAACGAGGAACGACAGCGATTCGTGCAATGGAGTATTTAATAGAAAATAAAATATTATCTTTATTTCCCTATGAGCACATTGCACTAAGAAGCCTTCTAACATTTGCAATCATGGTTAGTAGTGAACAACAAAAGTTATCCAAACTTACCTGAAATTCGTTATGATACAAGAAGGTAACCGTTAAAGAAGCAAATATTGTATAAAGGACAATGTTAGACAATGTCTCCCTACCTTCTTTCTTTTGCTATTGTATCCCTAATGGCCTCACTAGATTCTATTTCATTACCTGTTTTGTGATTTGACTCATTTAATTGCTTAAATACTTGTGTCTTTAAATTCAAAGTTAAAGGCCCATAAAAAAGTGGAAACACGTCCTATTTCAGGGTATTTTTATCACTCTTCCGTGCAAAAATCCTATAAAAAGTATTATATCTTTGGACATTTTCTAGTTACCATACAAAACTTTACGGTAATCGAATCAGTCAATCCTGTATGATAGTTGATAACACACACACACACACAATGGATCATCTTTATAGTAAAAATGTCATCCTACTGATTGAGCAAGAAATCGATAAATTATTTAACTTCTTCTAGAGTAAAATCCCGAAAATTTAATTCTAAATAAAAATTTTATAATTTCTTCCAGTGTAAGTGTTACACTCAGCGTTAAACCTAAGGCCAGCATTCTTAACATTAACTATATGCCGAGGTATAAAAACAAAAGATGTCCCCCAGCATTAAAAGTAATTGGGCCTCTTACATTTATTTTCCTATTATTGTAGTTACCATATTGATTGATTTGGACCTCCTTTTGGCCTACTTACGCAATTGACCAAGTGTGTTTACTAAATGAAATTAGTGCCCATATAATAATGTTATGTAGCTGCACTACTTATTACACAGTGCAAGAAAGAAATATTACAAACAACAAATACGCTAAGTAGTGATGTTACAAAGCTGCAAGCTCCTTCTTGTCGATAACAAGCTACGCTCACCGTTTTAGGTGAAATTCGTGTTTACCGCGGCCACGTTTTATTATAGACACATGCATATATGAGTAACTACTTTCAATCTGCATAAATGTTTATCAGTTTACCTGAAATGCTTTAAGAAATCTCTGTTCTACAATTTCCACAATAAATGATTTATAAAATAACAAAAAATCAAATCTGCGATAATATTCACAAACAGGCATATTTCAACAGGTGTAAACCAGGGTGTGATAGAAATGAAATATCTGATTCTTGATTCTAAATTATTGACGTTTAAAGATGAATTCTTCAATGGCTCATTCTGAATTGATGTCAAACATAGGAGGTTGTGCCAATTGGATTTCATCCAGATTTTATCCAGCTCCGTCAGCAAGTTCCTATGATAAGTTTGCTGGTAATTCAAATTTCGGTATTGCTGAACACGGGAACTGTAAGGTCTGCTCACATTTTGCTGTTTAATCGACTTATAATTTGCTGTAAAAGTTAGAGACATGGTATCAGTAAAACAGGTTTATATTATAAGAGAAAGTTTAATTTTAAATGGAAAAAAAGTATTCATTTGATTAGTAATGTAGAAATATTAATTATAAAACTTTTATTTCAAATACCATAATATGTGCAATGTTTAAACACAAACTTTACAATATTACACATTATACGACACAAGTACAAGTTTATCTAGAAATTACAACTCTAAAAGAACATCAATAATGTCGTTACTCGGTGGAACAGCGATAAGTCTAAGGACTTGTAACGATAAAATCCGGGGTTCTATTCCCTGCGGTGATCACACCAAATAGCCCAATATGGCTTTGTTGGAACACATATAAACATATTGAATCAATAACACCAAAAATATCATTTTAAATGTCATAATTTACACTCCACAATCAGCTAGAAGATAAAAAATCTAAGAAACATTACTGCTTATGAACTTACAACACTAAAATCCAGGGTTCGATTTTCCGTGTGGGACAGAGCGCAAAAAAGTCAGATTACTAAACATTTATACCAGACACAAATAATATAGACCTACTTTTGTATTCAACGTTGTAATAAATACACTTTATTGATATATAATTATAAAAATTATTGTCGGTTAGGAGGAAATTTGGTTTAGTTTATTATGAATTTCGCGCAAAGCTACACGAAGGCAATCTGCGCTAGCCGTCCCTAATTTAGCAGTGTAAGATTAGAGGGAAGGCAGCTAGTTATCACCACCCACCACCAACTCTTAGGCTATTCTTTTACCAACGAATAGTGGGATTGACCGTCACATTATAACACCCTCACGGCTGAAAGGGCGAGCATGTTTGGTGGGACGGGGATTCGAACCCGCGACCCTCAGATTGCGGAAAATTTGGTATAAGAATTGTATTCATTGTAAATTTAATGGCCTGAAACACGGCACCAATCAAAGCTCGCCCTATTACATTTAGAGGTGTTAGAAAGTCATGGTCAATTCCGTTACCCGTTGGTATAGCAGCCTTTGAGTTGACCATGGACATAAAACAGTTTGTTTTACCATTTCTAATTTCTTCGTTTCTTGAAAGAAAAGAATAGAGACCAAAGTTCAATAATGTGCATTACTCCAGTACTACGTGAAGAAGAGGAGGAATGAAATATAGGTGTATATGCTGTTGAAGTTTATACATCAACATTTGTAGTACTGTAACAGATATTATTGAAAAAATCATAAAATTGTAGAGTTTTTATTAAACAACAATGAATAATACATATTCAGCCATAGCTTAGCTTAGAATATGATAGTAATTTATCATTAAACCAGAGACTCGAACCTATGGTTCCAGGCTCTAGACACCAGGTGGCCAGAAAACCTCTTTTTCACTTTACATATATGTACAAGCGTACATGTATACACACACACACATATATACATACTCAGCCATAGGATAGTCCAAAAATGTTTATAAGAGTTGTCATTACCTCTTGTGAATATAGCCTGATCTAATTCGCTAATTATTTTGGTCTTATTTGATCGAATTTCGGATGGAACTTCCGGTTTCAACTGCGTCTTATTATAGATTGAAAACTTTACTACGTTCCCTTCTTTTTCTTTTACCATTCTAGTGAATATTTTATTTATAGATTGGTCATTAGTCTTCACATATTTGTTACTTTGCTTGTCAATTTCATTTGGCACGTTTTTTTTTAAGATGTTTTCTCTACTTTGAAAAACAAGCATGTCATTGTCCTCGATACAAAGTGGTAGATAGTCATAAATCTCATACAAGGTTAGCGCGAAAAGTAAAACGAAGCGTGGAGCAATCATAGTGGATGTTATTTTCTGAAAAGAAAGAAAAACGTTTATGGCTGTGTCGAATTTATCTTGCAAATACTACTACTAATTTTCGGCAGCTTTGTTTAGAAACAGACTAGTCTTTTTTTTTTAGTTTTATCGAACTTTTCTAGTATCATTTGATGGTTAAGATTACGCTCACTGATTGAATGTTCTTATTGATCGGAAAAACTTACATTCTACAGATTTAACAATATTTTTTATGGTGTGAACGCCTTTTTCAAAATGGCGAAGCATCATTATAAATAATTATACTTGTCATAAGACATTAGTATTAGACCTATTATAATTTTTATCACCACAATATTTATATTGTCTCTTGGGGATTTGTAATAACATTATTACATACTCTTATTTGTTTGTTTTTTGTTTTTGAATTTCGCGCAAAGCTACACGAGGGCTATT
>NW_013666356.1:10148-11600 GCF_000517525.1 Limulus polyphemus | reverse complement strand
GCCAACTCTTGGGCTACTCTTTTACCAACGAATAGTGGGATTGACCGTCACATTATAACGCCCCCATGGCTGAAAAGGCGAGCATGTTTGGTGGGAAAGGGATTCAAACCCGCGACCCTCAGATTGGGAGTCGAGTGCCTTAACCACCGGCCATGCCGGGCCTCATACTCTTATTGAAAATCCTTAAGGGCATAGATAAATAATGTAGTGTTAAAAATATATAGTAGGCCTACAATTGATGTTTTATGGCAGACACAGTTAAATATTTTTTTTGTTTTTGATGAACGTCCCCAAGAAATCCAAGGATTAGGCTCTAAACTGTCAGAGTAACCTCATCCTTGGTCTTACTTGTTTATATAAGTAATTATCTATTTATGAATATACGTTACGTAGAAATTAAATGCTTTCACTTTTATTATGATTCAAGCACTTCAGCTGAGTCGAGATTGCTGGAAATCTTACTTCAATATTAGACAGCACCTCTCATTCTGAACAGATCTCCTGATTATGTACTAAGTACTTATCTCCTGTTTTGAATATGTTAAACATGTTTAGTATTTAACACTTCTTAATACCATGTATGCTTCGTAACATTTACTTTCAAATTTGGATTGTACCAAGCTAACGAGAATAAAATTTGGATATTGGAATTTTTATTGAATATTCCCATGAGTAAGGAAAAAATATTTTCCATTTTATTCGTTATATACCCATAAAAAAGGCTTTTAAACCCATGGTAACAATCTGTATACCCAATCATCTTGTGTCAGTTTGAAACATCCACCATATTGTTGCAATACAGTAGAAACGTGTAGATTTGCAAGTGAAAATGGCGCATAAAAGTTACCCCGATTTAGGACTACAAAATCGAGAAAATGAGCAATATTCTCTCAAAGCACGTAACCGAATGAAAGAGCTATACGGCCCTCAGTAACTAGCACACACCAAATGAAATTATGTATCCACAGCAATGTTCACACGATTTATCACCCTACTGCCGTTAATATGTTTCAGGTTTTGTACATGTCGCAAAAGTATTTTCTTGCAATATATGCTGGTTGAAAGATACAGCGATAATGATAAGTTAAAAACTGGAGATATAAGTAAATACCATGTTTGTATAGACTGCATTGGAAACAAGGTTTCTTACAATATATGCTGGTTGAAAGATACAGCGATAATGATAAGTTAAAAACTGGAGATATAAGTAAATACCATGTTTGTATGGACTGCATTGGAAACAAGGTATGGCTTCACCTAGACAAAGCATTCTGCTCTCATTTCAATGAACATGACAGGATCTTTACAAGATGCATGGATAAACAAGAATTACACTGTATCATTTGTAGACTTCTCTGTTTAGGGGTTTCAGAAACGAAAATTCGAAAGTCGTCATCTGTACACGTTTGATAGATATTAGAAAGAGGTAAAGTGAAAAGGGTTTGTTTGGTG
>NW_013666356.1:6422-9314 GCF_000517525.1 Limulus polyphemus | reverse complement strand
ACTTGTAGTCGTATTAAAAAACTTCAAATTAAAATTTACTTATAAAAATGTTTTATTCCATTTTATACATAAGAATAAAATAAAAGTCACAAATTTCGATTATGCTATTGATTTCAGTGTGCTTCCAACCTAATTAATAATGGTTGTGAATTTCCTGACTGTTTCTCAACGTCATATGACACCCTTAGCTATCAAGCAGGAAAAGCACAATAGTTTTAAAAAAGATAGCAATAATTTGCATTTATAACTTAATAAAAGTGTATTTGTATTAATTTTAGCCAATCACTGTTTTCCAATCTCGGTTGTCGTGGTGTTATGCAATTGCCTATATTTTAGCTTCCAAATGTCATAGTCATGTAAGTTTTTCCTTTCTTTTCAACTGATCAAACCAATAACAATACAAGGTTTTAGTTCAGCAAGGTTTGCATTCTGATATCTGCACTGAACTGAGAAATAAAAGCTTGACTCCACGATATGGTGCTAGGACAAAAGGAGTTTGCGAACAATTTCTGCAACAATTACAGTCCATTTTTTCTTAATTATGAAAAGCATGTTTTATCATTTTATACTTTATTTGAATTATGATAGGAAAATAAATGTTTTTATAGAACAAGATGAGGTAGGCTTAGTTAAGTCATTTTTCTTTCGACCGTACGAAGTTTCATTTCTCCGTCCAGGCCGTTCCCCGTGTTAGACACTGTTTGCCCCCAGTGGAACAGCGGCATGTCTGTGGACTTACAATGCTAGAAACCGTGTTTCGATACCCATGGTGGCCAAGGCACAGATAGCCCATTGTGTACTTTGTGCTTCACTACAAACAAACAGACCCTGTTTATATCAGGCCATGTCGGCATAAATACCTGCTTGAAATGGGCAAAGGAAATCATCAAACATAAGTGTAAGGAAATATGTATAAATAACAATAAAATTTGTTTAAATTTTAGTACATGTATTAAATCAAGTTTGTTTATAACTTGCATATGGTAAAAATTAGTTTTGCTGTACTCCAGTGGTTATAAATTGAGTTAAACTGCGTGCGTTGTTTTTCGAATCAAAACAAAAATATAATTTGTAGTTTTATAAAATATAGAATCATCGTAAGTTTTAAAATGATTTAGAAAGAAATAAAGCCAGGAATTAAAATCTACAACAATGGCAAGGAATAAGAATAATTAATTGTTTCTTTAAAACATTACAACGAAATCTTTTCGAAATTTCACATCTGCGAATTCATGCAAATATCACATATATTGACATAAAACTAACGCATTATATTTACAGAAGCTACATATCTTTTAGAAAGTAATTCTGAACTTTATAACTATTTTATCTCATATGTTTCTCCACAATTCAATGCAATAAACCATACAAGTGCGTCGAATAGATGCACTCGGGTCTTGTAGATATATCCAAATACTTTAAGTACAGTAGTTAATTCTCGGCATAATAATCCAAAGATTATTTACAATTTTAATCATACAGGAAAATCGAAGGTGTATAACTAACGTTTAATGATTCTTCTTTGTCTTTTTCGATATACTGAAATAGTATTTGTACATATAACATCTTTTGCCCATAACAGTCAGTATCGGAACCTTTTATGTGTAGTGCTTTTTGTGGTACTTTAACTCTATGCAAGTAAGGAAAATATTTGTTTCAGAAATGTGAGATGCAACCCCATAAATGTATGAAAATGGTTGCATAATAAGTGAAAGTTTTATATATATGAAAAAAAGCATTCGGAGTTATTTTCACAATAATTCGGTTAAGAAATACTGATTTGTCTGGTAGCTTGCTAATTTTATGATTTCAAACAATTTTGGAGTTGAACTGCATCAAGGTATGTCATGCTCATATTTTCGATAAAGGAGCGTATTGATACATGCATATATAGGTACGTGCAGAAGGTTACAGAAACAGGTGTGATACGTATATGTCAATAAAGATATCTACGTTATTGTCTAAACTGCTTGTAAGTTTCGCCTCAAAGTAATTACGACTTTGAGCAAACGTAGTAGTAATACATTAATATGTCAACAGGGCAACGTTCAGGTATTTTAGGTCAAGTCTAGTAGTAGTAGTAGTAGTACTGAGGATCAATTTAAACATAGTTTAGAATTGAAAGAAATGTGATGTATAAAAATTATAATCACACGACATTATCTAATGTAGGATGACTTAAAACGTTTGGTGAGATTGTGGGAAGATTACTTTAAATGAGCAAGTTATATTATTTCAGGTTATTAACTCAGTTGTTTTAGGCCTTTTATTTAATTTGAAACCAAGTCAGCAACTGCTTCAAAATTACAGAATATTAGGCATATTTTTACCGAATACTTCTTTCCAGGGAATTTTGTAAAATATAAATCAGTTTGTTTTACCTTCTTTTTTTTTGTATTAAAAATTTTGGATAAGATTTTTTTTCTTTTTTGACTTCCAGTCAATTAATATCGATACTAAAAACTTTCCTTGTACTAGCACTTTTGAAGTGGTATTTTAAAACTTTACTCACTATTCGAATTATTGTGTTTTCTTCGAATTTCCGTTGAGTTGCTATGACACTGTAAGGCTTAACAATAGTTCTTGAATTATCAGTTATTGTATAATCAAGTACGCGTGGTGGTTGTTGAAATAGATGTATGTGTATATTTATGTGTGTGTGTATATTGTTACGTATTTGAATTTCAAATGGTCTGAAATTGAGTTAATTGATAAATTTAAATTTAGTAGTTACATTTTACTTTGGATTTAGTAGTTAAGTGAAAGCTGATATATAGTCAGTTTACGATAATTGCCAACACGATTGATACACACCGTTTTCGTTTTTAACACAAATACGTTTTAAAATACACACAACAATGTAATTTACAATAACAATTATTAAAAATAGCT
>NW_013666356.1:1521-5580 GCF_000517525.1 Limulus polyphemus | reverse complement strand
AGCAGAATAATAGTATAGATACTATCTCTTTGGCGCATCGCGTTGGTTATACTTATAGCCCTATGGAGGCGTTTTAGAAATTTCAGTTTTACTTAACAATACAAATTTAAGTGTTGATTCTTACTTTCGAGAATCTTCTACAACTTTGGAGAATAGGCGGGAGTTTCGCGATACATATTTAACATGATAAGCTATGCATGTTTTTAAATATAAATGTAATCTAAACAGAAGTCGATAATAAAATAACTATATAATAACAAATTCGTTACAGTATTTTTCGTTTACGAATTTACTTTTCCGCTAGAGATACCTAAAGAAGGTCTTTGCAGACACCTTGAATCTAGAACAGTGTGTATTACAAAAATAAATATATATGTAGTTAACAACTTGTGTTTGGTAGCTTAAACTACGACATACTTCTTTTGCTGTCAATTATTGTAAACAATGAGATAGTGAATTAATATTTTATTTCGTGTACGCCCCCAAAAGCCGGCGAAGAATGATTACATATATATATTTGTAATATGATATTAGTATTAGGGTCAGTATGTCTGCGGACTTACAACGCTAGAAACCGGGTTTCGATACCCGTGGTGGGAAGAGCACAGATCGCCCTTTCTGTAGCTTTGTGCCTAACTTCAAATGAACAAAATTAGTATAAGGCCTATTACGTTTTCAAACACTATATGCTTTATCTAGCCCCCTAAGGACTTTCAAGATTTATAAGAATGTATCACTGAAAATAATTGTAAAGAAATGGGAAAATCATTAATGTAAGTCTCTTTAGGGTAAAATTGTATGTTTTGGTAGGTATTTTGTTTATGTTTTACTGGTTTTAGTTACTGTACCTCAGAAAAGTGTATATATGAATCAAATAACTAAGTAAGAGAGACGTGCCTTTAGCACTGGCTCAAAATGTAATGAATAATAAATCTATAAAAGAAGAAATTAATAAATGAAATAGTTAATTAAATAAGCAAATCTACAAAATAAAATGGTGTGTCTTGGTGTCTGTGTTTGTGACAGCCATAGATCCAAGAGGAAAGAACCTAGAAACCTGAAATTTTGCACCTATATATGTATATCCTGAGGTGTGCACCTGTGTAATATTACTTATTCATGTGCATGCGCCTGCACATCCTTTTCAAAGAGGTTACTTGCAAAAAACCACACAGAAAGAAGAGGTTATTTATAAAACAACTTCTAATATATAGAACATTTATTGGGTTTTTGGTAACAATGCGTTCCAACAGTGGCTTTTATGTCATATTGCTTAGCAACAAAAGTACATAGGTTTTACTTTTACGCTAAAATGGGTTCAGAATACAAACACTGACATAGTCATCTAGAATATATCAACCTAATAACCCTAATGATACCGGGTACTTTCGCTAGTAATTAAATAAAAATCATCAGATAAAATACATATGTGAAAAGGATTGAAAAGCATTTTGTTACTGTTAGGGTTTCAATATAAAGGAGCTGGAATTCTTTTGCAGTAGGTGTCTATGACTTGTTAGCGACAAAAGTCAAGAATAAACGGACATCATAATCTACTTGTTTTAAAATAATGTATTCAAAACAAGTCGTATGTATGTACAAAAATTCGTTACACTGTTGGTTATCGCAGTTGTATCTAAAGCTTTAACTAATTTTTTCTCGTGACAAAAATCCACATGGGCTGGTTCAATTACTTTAGCACTAAATTGACAAGACAAATTCTTCTTCTATGTTTTGTTTCTTACAGACAATATGCGAAACCTTCACTTCAAAAATCACCACTATTATTGTTGGTTGCCACAGTTATATCTATAACTTTAAATAATTGTCTCCTTTTCGTCAAAGTCCACACAGACGAGTTCAATTAGTTTAGAACACTCTTTGACAAGACAAATTATTCTCATTATCTCCTGTGAAACACATTTTAAAGTATTGCATGTTACGGCTAAACTAACAATCCCGCAGTTTAAATTCATTTTCACTAGCTTAACGTTTTCTGACTTAACTTTTTATTGCGCTCACTTGGTTACTTATATATGTATATGTATATACATTATCCGACTGAGGCCTAGAACTTTCTACAAACTATGCGACGCCATGATGTAACAATATTCACTTAAAGCAACGAGAAAAATACAGAAGGTTCGAGCAATGTGACTTTAAATTACTACAACTGAGCTGCACACACAACATACGACTCTTAACGAAATTGTCATAACTATCTCTTCTAAGATAATTAACATTTAACACTCTTGTTATGAAAACTAAATAATCATTAGATATTAAATTACTAAACAAAGTAAATAATAACTCTTATACAAAACAGTTTTGTATATCCAACAGCTACATTTTAAGTGCCTTAAATGATCTAGAGTCATAAGTTCGCCAGCTTACTGCTACCCAATAGGAGACAAAAAAAATATATTCTTCCTGATATTTGAATTTTCTTGCTCATTACTATAATTTGCTATCTCTTTCTTACCTTTTTTATATTATTTTAATATTTAGTCTCGTTCCACTCATTTTTTATTTCATTTCTTCTGGATTTCCTTTAACTGCTTCATCAACTCCAATAAGCTTCCCAGTAACTCAGTGGTCTATCGTCGGAGTTATAATGCTCAAAATGGAGTTTTGGTACTCATGGAGGGCACAGCATAGATAGCTCACTGTGTAGCTTTTGTGACGGATTTACTATTATATACCTATTTTAATTTAGATTTTTGTTTAAAATAAATTTATATTTAGAAATGTACATAACTTATACTGTTAAATCTGCATTGCAAAATTCCCGCCTATTCTCTAAAGTTGTAGAAGATTCTCGAGTGTAAGAATCAACAATATATATGTGTACGAAACGCTAGTGTAGCGTCAGTATTATTGCTTAAACTAAAATTTCGAGAAACTCTCCACACGCCTATAAATATAACTAACGCGACGCGCCAAAAAATAGTATCTATTATTAGTTTGCTATAAACTTCGGAAGCTATAACTTTGATTGTTATAACGCTTATCAATTGGAAAACATCAGATATTTGACCAGGAGCATTTATAAAGTTCGAACATTACAAATCATTTAACTTCAATGGATTCTCATTAGACGTTAGTATTTTTACGAAAACATTATATAAATTAATCGTGGAAAACTCGGCGTGTGTGGCTGATAAATAACGAAGGACAAAGCTAGCTAGCTTCCTGTTAAGTGAATTGTACATACATCAACTCATAATCAACTCGCTCATCGTGAGCCCTCGATAAGATATCAAAGAAGTTCCAGACTAAAAGGAAGACTTTATATTGCTTGTAAGTTTGTGAAACTTTTGTTTATAAGTCATTGTTTGTAATAACTGTTATTGTAAATTATGTTGTTGTGTTTATATTAAAACGTATTTGTGTTAAAAAAGAAAACAGTGTGTATCAATCCTGTAAGCAAATATTATAAACTGACTATCTATCGGCTTTTCCTAAACTACTACATCCAAATTTAACTACTAAATTTAAATTTATCAGTTAACTTAATTTTAAGCTATTTGTAATTCTAATACATGTAATGAATTTGTTGTCATGTATTTATTTGTAATATGAACGTTATTTAGATTACATTTGTATTTAGAAATATGCATAACTTATAGTGTCAGATATTTATTGCTTATAACGAATTTGTTATATATTTATTTTAATGATGACAACGTTTGTTTGGATTGAGTTTATATTTAAAAACGTGCCTAGCTTACAGTGTTAGTTACGTACTACGAAACTCCCGCGAATTCTCTAACATTGTAGACTATTCGTGAAAGTAAGAATCGATAATATATCCACTTCCGTAACCGGTTAAATATAGCTCAACATTGTTGTCGGAATTTTCGAGAAAACCTTTCCCGAGCCTATAAAAACAGCCAAGGCGAAGCGCCAAAAGAGAATGCTTAGAAAGTTGGCTAGGGACCTGTTATAACCGTGTACATTACAAATCGTGATTTTGCTAACCCTTATCAAGCGGAAAATTTACGACATTTGACCAGGAACAGTTATAGATTTCGAGCGTCAGTGGATTCTCATCGGACG
>NW_013666356.1:0-785 GCF_000517525.1 Limulus polyphemus | reverse complement strand
GCCATACTCGACCGGAAAGTCAAGAAACAACCAACAAAACCAACTTCGAAGAGTGATCTACTCCAAGATTTGAAGCAAGAGTGGGCGAAAATCCCACAATCTAAAATTGACGAGATGATTCTCACGATACCCCAAAGGATCAACGAACTCCACGAAGCGAAAGGAACATCTACTAGATATTAATTAAATTATAAATATATCAATTCATGTGAATATGACTGAAATGTGAATATGTGAATTTTCTGAAAAGGTGGTGTTTATTTATTTGTGACCACGCTGTGTATATCGTCATTTATTCAACTACTAAATCTAAATTACAATTTGTCTCAGTTTTAGGCTATTTGAAATTGTAATATGTAACGCTTTGTACTTAACTTCAACCAAACAAACAAAACAAAATTTTCCCACTTCTTAACTCGATTAATGTATTCCACCATTAGTTGTTTTTGTGTAGTTTTTATTACTTGTAAAAATGATGTCACGTCGGTTTCATTTAACGATTAAAAAATCAGTTTATTTCTGCCTTCGTTTGCTACAGGATACTGTTGCGTCAGCAAGGTCACGTGACTAGTGTCACGCCACGTTTCTAGAACTATCTTGTTCCTTCGTGAATGCCCTAGCATTTACTAGATATATGTTTGTCTGGTATATATATAAGACGCTCACAACGTGACAACAATGTGTGTAGGTAGTGAGTAATTGAGTTGTAGTCAGAGAGTATTGTTGAAGTTCGTTATAGCGTTTGTTTTAGCGCGAATGTTGGAATCAATTTGCAACAACTTTTG
>NW_013666355.1:438147-452325 GCF_000517525.1 Limulus polyphemus | reverse complement strand
TCTTAGAAGAATTAACAAACAAACATACAAAAATAATTCTTAGAATTATTAACCAGTGCATCT
Source organism: Limulus polyphemus (assembly GCF_000517525.1). Classification (NCBI taxonomy): domain Eukaryota; kingdom Metazoa; phylum Arthropoda; class Merostomata; order Xiphosura; family Limulidae; genus Limulus; species Limulus polyphemus. Next base: position 452,262 of record NW_013666355.1, on the reverse strand, counting down.
GCAAAATGAAACAAAGTATAATTTATTTAGCATGAAAGAAAAGAGGTGAGTTTGATGGTTGTAGGATTGTCACAAGTCTAGGTTCACAAAAATTCATCCAATTTAAGAAAAAAAGTTTTTAGGAGTTTATAGTGCACTAAATCAGATGCCTACTAAAATAAAATCTCCATGATAATATTCATATTCAGAGATGTTATTAGTATGTTAAATTTTTATTTGTCCTTTTGCTTTATAAATCTAAGAAACAAAAGTCAAATTAATCCTAACACAGATGGTCATGCATAAGAGTAATGTTAATCTTATGTTTACACCCTTTATCTCCAGCTACGAAATTCATTTAATAATTTTTTTATGTTTATAGTGAGTTATTATGTTCACTCAAAAGCTCAATTTGTTTTGGGAAAATCATAAACTTTCCAAAATATATGGGAACTTGAAACAAAATGGGTGCTCATTCCTCTGCATTGGAGATAAGATCCTACCCCTCCCCTCCTCCTATTCAATGCTTAGGATTAAAACGAAAAAATGTAAAAAAATACAAATTTTCAAAATTTAGCAATAAAATAAATATTGTAAATTGTTTGAATAGCATTGTTAGTAAGTATGAAACACTCTAGCTTTACAGTGATTTCACTGTCGGCTGACATATAATGGAAGTAACCGAGCAAATAAGATCTCCTGCAAATTGTATGGTTGTAAGTGACAGAAAAGAAAAAAGCTATGAAAAACAAAAAATGTAACTAGTTGCACAAGCCAATTCATTAATCTGGATAAAGCAAGATTTGTGGAACAAGAATCATCATAAGATATAAATAACCAATGGTGATTTTTTTTTTATAAGATTTCGTTCTTGCAAAAGTAGGAACAAACAAGTAGCAGCCCAAGTAGGAGAAACATCAATAGGAAAAAGGTCTGAATTTCTTCACTTTGAAGTTAGTAACAAAATAAAATGCATTTTCAGCAAAAAAAGAATTGAGAGAACAAGTTGTAAGGCTACAAAAATATAAGCTGGGCAGCAGAAGACTAGACTTCACTCCTGCTGAAGGCCAATATCTTGAAAAGAAGTGAAAATATAACAGAGACCTCGTGGACACACAATTTCTATGACAACAGAAAGTGTCTGAGAGAGTAGCTCTTTAACCTGTAAGAGAAACAGGCAAGCTCCAACCATAAAAGAGATGTATATTAACATTCTACCTACCCAAGAGAAGAAGCCAACTTCACTAATAAATGTCATTACAGAAAATGTAGCAAAAGTAATAGAATAGGAATACTATGAGATTGACAAGAGAAGTGAAGACCAAGGTGGAGCAGGCACACTTGTGAAAGAAGAAGAACTGGACACTGGCACTAACTGATCTTATTCTAAACCTGAGAAAGGTGAAGGTATACTTTTTTTTCCTCCCAACAGGCTTAAAGCATCCACTACTAGAAAAGATGGAACTGAAAACCAGTAAAGCATTAGGAGATGGTGCACTTCCATCAATAATGCATCAAAAAGAGAATGATCAAACTATTTGCACACCCCATGGAATACGAGTTCAAAGAAAGTAATTGTGTCAATACAGCCACAAGAAACAAACAAACAGAAAACATATCAAACAAAAGCTGTGAGAGGGTTCCACCTAGCATGTTGATATATTTCATCACAGTTGAAGTGTCTGTGAGTACAAGAATACAGCAGGAGGGTAACAAAGCAGGAACTCTTGACATGCATGTGGAACAATCCAAATCCTTAAACATATAAATGTGAGAATGGAATATACAAGAAGAGTACACATACTAAAGATAACAGTCCCCCCACTCCATGAGAAATGCCATTGAAGAAAAAGTCATCATTCCCAAATGAGAGAGGATATGTTTGGAAGATGGAGAAGCATGTGCACCTAAAATGCAAGGAGATGTGTGAAGAGTTCAAGAGAGCATGATAAAATATAATATCAAATGAGCAAGATATTGATAGGCATAAGCTGAGACTTGGGCACATGAACTGCCCCATCCAGAGCAGAAGCAAACTGAGAGGACAAATTGATGATAAGCAATCACTGAGTAATAATCCTCTAATCATCCACATAAAGATGACAATATTGTATGGGAAACAACAAAAGGTGTGTGATTACACATGTGAATACTTAGAGTGGTATTCCAGATCAAAAGGTTATAATTGGACAAATCAATGTGTGAAAAATGAAGATGGTGAATCAGTACATGCATATAAGAGTAATTTGATACTCCATTTGTTATCTAAAAACTTTAGCAAAGGTAACGGCATGAGATTCACATAGGTTCTACTTGAGAATGAGAAATACATAGATAGCAAATGCAACTGGAAAGATCTATGACCAGTTCCAAATCTCTTGTTGTCTGTGTCATCATGAAGAGATGTAAGTAAAACCCTGAGGTAGCATAAAGTACAGCCTCAATATACCTTTGGAATAGAAAAGATCTGAAACCTCCAGATCCAACTTAAAGTGAAGGATCTGATAAACAAAATTCTAAGATGATCCCCAAAAGTGAGTATGGAGGAGTATTCTGGAACAGAGTCAGTGAGAAAGTCACAGAAACCCACTTCATTTACACTGATACTAGGCTATCTAAAAAGTTATGTGTTTAAGTGCAAAGCTACACAACAGGCTATCTGTGCTCCATCTACCATGGGTAACCAAACTTTGGAGTTTATTGCTGGAAGTCTGTAAGCTTACTGCTGACTTAGAGGGAGGCCTACATGAGAAGTATGAGTAGACCTAATGAACATCAGAGAAAAAAAATATTACTCGCATGACCAGAATAGAGTGATAACCAAATGAAAAAACAGATACTAAAAACTTAACTTCTGCCGTTAAGCCTGAACAGTAAACCAGTTGATGTATAAGACCTGCAAATAATATTGAAGCAGCATTTTTGTTTTAAATATATCTATCAGTCTCACTATGTATATAAATACACACACACACACATATATATATATATCTACATGGAAGTTGAATTAAAAGATGAGTACATTGCAACTACCCTCAGTGCGTGGAAGTGTCAAAGGAATGTAAGAGCCATGTGGTAACAGAACTAGTAGCAATGAGACATGTATATAATAATGATATTAAAGTAGATATTGTGATCCTGAGTAAATAATCAAGAGAATAAAAATAATTAATAATGGGGCAAAAAAAAAGTTGCAAAACAAGCCAAATCATAGAACGCAGGGCAAAAAACTGACGATGAGTCACAGTAATATTGGGGGTCATGAAGTGTATAGATACAGAGCTAGTTCATGTGTCAGTCTTCTCTAAGACCTGTCTAAGTCATTAGCCAACCAGAAACAATTCTTGTGCTAGTTCTTTGACTTTTTATAGTTTAACTTCATTATCAAAGTTTTTCACTGTCTTCACATTCCAGTTACTTTTTTCTTCTTTTATCATTGTCTCGAGTATTGTCATTTTTAATTCTTCAGTTATATCTGTGAGTCACCAAAAAAGTTATAGATATAAAACTAACAAGCTTTTAGATATTAATGTTTTCTGTTTTAAGTTGTATATTTTAAATGTTTGATTGATTTTTGTTTAAGAATATTAATCTAATAAATATGATTACTCTCTGTTTATAATTATTGAACTTATGTTAGCTGTGGTTGTTTTTTATTTGAAATTACTGTATTGTTATATGTGGCTGTTTTTTTGTTTAAAATTATTCTTATTTAGATGTGATTGTTTGCATTTTTATTATTACTGAACTACAAAATATAATGTTTTTTGTATTGTTGTTAATGGAAACCTTTCACCAGAACCAGAGAAAGTTGATGAAGTTGAGATAGGATGGTGTAACATAGGCTTGTCGTATGAAGTTACATGGCCTCTCCATGTTTTGTTGACTCCTACAATATTAGAAAGGTAGGATCTTTTAAAGCTTATGTTTTTTGTAATAACATATGTTAAAACTAAATTCATATTTTGAAATATTATATGTATTTGGTATTGAAGTCAATATCAAGTACATGTGAAAGTTGCTTGACTTATGTGTATTAGGTATTAGTCAATGCCAAGTATGTGTGAATGTTAGTTGACTTAAGTATTTGGTATTGAAGTCAGTACTAAGTACACGTGAAAGTTCCTTGACTTATATGTATCAGATATTAAAGTCAATACCAAGTGCATGTAAAAGTTGCTTGATTTATATGTATTAAGTATTAAAGTCAGTACTGAGTACATGTGAAAGTTGCTTGACCTATGTGTATTAGGTATTAAAGTTAATACTGATTGTCTGTGAAATTTTAATAATGAGGAACCCACTTTTTAGAAAATGAAGTTTGGAAATGGCTTGAATGGGTAGTGAAAGAAACTGTTATAAATGTACAATATTTTAATAAGCTTTCATCATCATCAGGCACCTGATGATTGCCTGAACTGTGTACATGTAGAAACTTTTTGATTTTTGAAGTTTTGTTATTTTTTGCTCCTAATATATATCTGAACTGAGTAAAGTTGCTTAACTTCAGATATTTTACTGTTTTAAGCTTCAAATGCTATAAAAAACACAACAGGATTAATTACAGCTTATGACTAGTGGAGGGTGAAGTTTTAGTCACAGATGTGTGACAAATATCTTACAAATTTGATCTGTTTTCAGATTTCTGTGTATGCTAAAGAAAATGAAGTATTATCCCAGAAAAATCATCTGCATTTTTATGTTGTATTAATTATCTTATTAATATAATTGAATAATTAGAGTTGTTTAAACATTTGTTTAACAACAAGTTAGCGCTTGGAATGGTCTATTCTTTCATTGGGGTGTGTGTCTATGAGGGGCAGACTAGTTTCAGAGAATTCCACTCCTCATCAGTGACGCTAGACACTACCACCAATAAAATATCAGACCAAACCAAGCCTTCATACTAGTGAGATATCGAAAATCAAGTGAGTGTAAATTGGTGAGTGTAAAACGCGTAAATACAACAGTTTGATCTTATTAATATGTTTCAAAAAGAAAATAAATTTAGAATCCTAAAAGTAGTAAATTAATTTATACATATCAAAAGTTTCAAAAATAACAGTAAATTGAAGCTTATCCTAAGGATCTAGAAAATTGATATGTACATATCTTAATGGGAAAGAAAGGTGTCAACAATGTTTTTAATAAATCTCAGTTTTGGGAATTTTTAACTTTATTTATCTTTCTTTCTTGCATTTAAAGAATCATTGTGTAAATGTTTTAATTACATAACAATACTTAGGGCTGCAATACAATATGCTGTAACGTCAGACTGAAGTCAATGAAGCACATTCCACCTTACATTTTAAAGAAATTTTTTGTTTTATTTTAAATTACTATCTGAAGGATTCAGAAGAAAAACTTACAACAGGCATCTGTTTCAATTTGTTGGTTAGTTATAGGATTAAAACTTACAACCTATGACAGGGATATAAATAACTCCAAAAACGTAAAGGAAATATATTTTTAAGTTGTTCCCAACCAAATGAAGGACACAGTTGAAATCAAGAGTATATCTTATGAATACAGTTTTATTCATTGAATCCAGTTAATGAATAAGTTGTATTTCCCATATACTAATAGTTACAATTATGGAACATGAGTAACATCAGAGAAAGGTTTTGAACTTGATCAATAGTGCTTCATCTTGAAGTCTAACTCCTGAAGAGCCATAATTTAGAAGGTAATCATTCCCTGTAGGTTTAAAATACCACATGCCTCTTCAATTAATAGTGGTTAACTCACTTTATGAATTTAATTCCGAGGAAGTTATGGTTGTACTACTTGGTGAAAATTACTAATGCAAAGAGTTCCTTTATCTGTCGTACAATACTTTTACTGAAATTGGTTCAAGACTTTGCTGAAATCAACTACTGTCTTCTTCTTTTTGGAGTTTGTTATAGTATATTACTTCATTGATTTCCAGGATAAATGAAGCTTATACATTCAAATAAAATATAACTGTGCTTGGCCTAATATATCTGTAATTGCTGGAATGATGAAACTCATACTTGTTCTCTAGAAATGAGTGTTCAACTTTGTTAATACAAAGTGGGGTGAAACCAAAGTGTTAAAACCAATAACAGTTTTTACAGTCACATTTGCAAAGATTTACGAGCTTTTTTTTTGTTATGTATGTTTGTGTGTGTGTGGTGGGCTTTGCCCAGCTTTTGGCCACCTTGGTTTTTCCAAGATAGTTTAGTTTGACTGGCCTTAGAGATACTTTAATAGTTTCAGATTCAGCCATGCCTTTCTCTGGCATAAAAATGCTCCTACCAAATTAGTATAACATATAGTCAAAATGGAAACACTTGCTGTTATTGCACACCCATTTTTGTGAAAAGTAAAAATTTAAATTCATCTTGCATTGTTTGGAAAGCCATAAAATTTTGTAAAGTGCTTGCCACTCATATTGCCAAATTTAACTCATTTCATAGTTAATGATAAATAAAACTGTCTTAATTGGAGCTAGCCTGTCTTTTCCAAGTCTTAAACTTTCATAAGGTGCTGCCCACTATTACTGCCAAGTTTAAGTCATTCCATAATCAATCATAAAAACTTTGAAGTTAAAACATTTGCAAAAGACATACTTTAAGGTTGAACTTCTTTCATCTTTATTCACATTGCAAGAGATCATGGCTAACCAAGTAAAACTTTAAGTATTTTGAGATACTGTACTGTATATAGGATACCTAAAATTAATTGTAAAATGCAAACAGAATTTTATAAGAGCTTTCTAATGAAATAAATAAAGCTTATATCTGTAAATCCCAAATTTGAAAAAGATATTCCTTAATCAGAACTTTCTTAAAAACATGTTAACCAGAGGATATTAATTTTCTTTACCTTATTGTTCATATTGACTAGTTTTGTAGGTACTGTCTAATGTTACACAAATATTTTTACTCAAACCTCACATACATAGAAGTTTATGCCTCAAAAAAGGAAGGGCTGAATTGAAGTCCTAAAAATTTGCTTGATTCACACCAGAATGAACTTCCTGAATATGTGATAAGAAAAGGCAGCATCACTCACTATAAACTTGCCCAAGGCTCACTACTAAAAAGAAAAAGTAAGAGATGTGAAGATTAGAGAATACTATAACTTTACAGAGAAAAGATAATAACATACCCAGGAAAACTTTCAACCAATTTTGACAAAATTATTGCACAGAAAGATCAACAGTGCAACATAAACTACATAAAAGCAAGTTTATAGTATTGGGTGACCAGACATGACCAAAAAAACTTGTGTATTTCTAAACCACGAGAGAAAGACCACTCAACAGATTATTCCATTTATGGCTCTGCAGAATTTAGACTTCCAAGATCAAGCATCATTCACATTAAAATCAATATGGACTTGAAAGTTCATTATGTCTTCATATAATTTACCTTCTAACAGTCGAAAAAACATTGAGGCCCAGTGAAAGAGTTGATAATCCATCATACATTGATCAAAATCCATGGATATACTACATAAATAGATTGGATACCAGCTGAAATTGATAATCCTGCAAATTGTGGCTCAACTAGCCATGATATAAAAAGGGTGTTATTCAGTGGCTTAAATCATTCATCATCTGTGCCATGAAAACTAGAAAAAACAAGAGGAGAACCTTCACTTCAACATAGAGTTACCTATGGAAAGGGTAGTAATGGATATTGTAGTCCTCTTCTTTATACAGCAAGGGGTAATTAAATTATTTGATAATGGCAGACTATTTCACAAAATGTTCCAAGGTATACTCTGCTAAGATCATCATAGGTATCTTTGCTGAACAATTCATCACTAAGCCTGTTGTCCAAAATGTAGTACTAATGGACAAAAGACAGATTTTGAAAGTCAACAGCTTGCCAAGTTCTGAATTTTATCATTTTTTAAGATTAGTGAAGATTTATACTATTGTTGTCAAATGGGCTGGTGTAGAAAGTTAACAAAACTTTTGAAACATATGCTGGATAAACTTATCAAAATATAGAATTGACTAAACAGGATTACTGTCTGTTATATCCTCATGGGTTACAAAAGCTACACTTAACAGAGGGCTCCTCTCACCCTAATAGTGAAAGACCATCTGTCATGTGGATATCAGATGTAAAGTCTATTAACACTTTAGGAGGAAAACTATAAATACGTAGAAATGCCAGAATAATTTAGGTAGGATATCCAAGAGTTTGTTCAACTTCTAGGGAGCAGAGTGAATAGAGAAAAAAAGAGCCTTTAAAATGAAAGACGGATCCTGGTATCTATTCTAAACAAGGAAGTCTCTCAGCTGTGGCAAGACAGAACTCTACATTTTGCACAGAAATTTGAAACTCAACAGAAGTCAACCTGTAAAATTCATTAGACAATTTAACCAAGGGTATAGTCAAATAGCAAAGAGGATAAAAAGAAGAATTCAGGGACACTAATAGTAAGTACAAGACAAAGATAGTGGGAAGTAGAATATCTGGGATAGAGTAAATGAAATGTAAGTGGGAGGAGGAATTATTATTATTATATTAAAAACTTTAATGTATGAATGGTAAAACACAAGATATGTAATTAAAGAAGTAAGTTCTACATAGTGGTGCATAAACCATTTACCAAGAATTAATCTATTTGCAGGCTTCACTTATGAAAAATATTAGATAAATAATAAATGTTAGGAGCAGATATGGCTGTTCAAGCATACAAAATTACACTTCAAAAATTAGAATTCATCATCTACAACCAATTTTGGGAAGGTAGTTGCTTCTAATAAAACAAAAAAGCAAGGAAAGCAATTAAGAAATAAAGTAAAAATGTGGTTACTACATCTAGACTACTGGGATAGTAAATTACATTTACTTTGCAACATATTCATAACCTCAAATACTTTGAATTGGAAGAGTTTCATAATGTGAATATATATATTTTATTTTTATATGAAATTTTGATATTTAAAGAATTATGATATTTTAATGTCTGTATGCATTGAGTAGATTTTCAACTAATAGTTTGTACACTTGTAAGGTTGAATGATTTATTTGCATTGTTTTTGGCAGTAAAATAGCAGAGTTTTACATGAACTTTTGTATTGAACTGGTAGCTAGACTTAGAATATATCTTACTTTCAAATTAAAGTATGTCATAAGTGTTTTATATTAAATGTAACATAAATACTGAGAGCTTTTTAAATATTATAGTTCATTTATACCAGTGACAGCAGAAAGTTAAAAGTAATAGAAAAATATCCTTTAATTTTCTCATGGATTATTATTTATTCATTTACTCTCCACTATGCCAAGTAATATTTTTAAGTAAGGTAGAAAATCTTCCAAATGGTTTAATAATGGTTGGAGATGGCTTGAACCATTATTAGACTCAAAGTGGGTTCCTCGTCATCGAATTCCAAATGGTTTGTTTCTAACAGATTACACATGTTAATTATACTCTAGGTATTGTAAAATATGGTAGTAAATTAACAAATAATGATTTTTTAAGTTCAACTATATTTATTGTAGAAAGTATACTATAGAAGATTGTGTCAGTTATATTAAAACTATTATAGAGCCTTACCACATCATTAAAGCTCATATCTTGAGGTCTAGTCATGCTCTACCTGATGATAATGCATATTTGCACTACCCCTGCATAATAGATTCCATTGTTAAAGGCTGTCATGTCCAAAGTACACAACCCCTCCCTTTTGATTTTCCATAATACATGTAGTATATGAGGATGATAGTTTACAAGTGTGCATTTCAACAGTGTAATCACAAAGAAATCCTTAGGTATTGCATGTGACATGACTAGTACATTTTCATTTAGAATAACATGAATACCAATTTTATCTTCTAACAACTTGAGCTTTCCAATGGTGGAACCGGAAGCATAACTAGAAGTATTATCTTGGTGAACCCACACCCTGTTCACCTCATTTTCAGATGGAGATACTTCTTGATGTACATTGCATACTGTTTCCTAGAGCATATAGACAACCTTTGTTACTGAACTTTTTTGTTCTTGTATTCTTATCTGTTACAGATGCCATGTTTTGTTAACCATGGCTATGGTACAACTTGATGCATGTCTCTTTCTGAACAAATGTGGTACCTCAAATTGATCCATGTTCATATGTTTTCCAATGCCATTTTATACAAGGGATAATACTAAGTTAGAAATTCTGAATCTCTAACCTGAACACATCTTTCCGACCTAAGTGTGTGAATATTCAGAAATGGTACTCCTCTTAGGGTTATTCCCGTCATCCAGACCACTCCTTGTCGTTTTTTGCTAGTTGCTCCATATTGATTGGTTCAGTTGTGTTTCTCTCTGCTTTGGCCCTTACTGGAGCAGCAGCCCCTGCTCTTAACTCAGTCCAGGTTGCTCCTACAACAACTATGATCAGACATATTTTATACAGATGTTACCAAACTCCATCCTCACGCATGGCTTTTGTCCAGTCCTTTGCGACAGCTCAGGGACTCACTCCTCGTGTAGCATCTTTCCTTATCTGTACCATTCAGCCTTCCTCATTCACCATGTATCAGAGACATTGGTCTACCTTCAGAAGGTGGACCTTTCACCATAGCTTCCATCCTTCTATTCCTCATCTGTCCGAATTCTTTACCTGGTTGTTTGATCAGGGTTTGTCCGTGTCAGTGGTTGCTAGTTATTAGGCAACTCTGTCAAACACATTCCATTTCTCCCAATACTGTAAAGCTTTTTCCTCCCCAGTTATGTCCCTCCTTTTCCATTACTTTTGTTTTGTTTGTCTTCCACATTTTTTTGTTCTTCCAGATTAGGATCTCAGTGTGGTTCTTTATGCCCTGTCTGGTTCTCCTTTTGAACCCATTGCTGTGTCTTCCTTGTACAATTGTTCCTTTCTCCTCCTGGCATCTGGTCATCGTCATTCCGATGTTTATACCATTAATATTTCTAGTATCATTTACCATTTCTCTTATGTTATCCTTTATCCAGACTGGGCTTTTCTTCCTAAGACAGCTGTTGCCTGTAAAGGTTGTTTTGCCTTTTTTCTCATTTCCTTACTATCTATTTCCCACCTGTACTCACATTCAAGTGCAGATCATCTTCTTTGTCCTGTGCATTCCTTGCATTGTTATGTATCTAATACCACCTCTTTTCGTGGCTCCCATTTCCACATATTTATTCCCTGGAATCCTTCTGTTTCCCTGGACCTATCTTCTGTTACCCTTACTGGCTGAGTTCAGCTAGCATATTCTGACTTATCCATGGAAGGTTGCTGGCTGTTTTATCGTACCAAATCTGTCACTTAACTATGTCCTTAGCTGCTTGCATCTGTTGACCTTTGAAGGAGATCATTCAAGTGGGTATGTGGACGATTTCCCATACATTCATAGCACACTATCTGCATGATTTAACTGTCTTCCTTGATCAGGTATTGTCTTTCTCCTGTGGTAATACTCCACACATCTGTTTGCCTTTATCTGTGGTAAGTTGACCTTTTATTATTTTGTATCTTTTTCGGTTGATATACATCATATTTCAGGATCCTACCTAGTGGTGGATGTTGCCTGGTCAGATATGCTGAATTGTAGATCATTGCACTAAATTTGTATATTTTAAAATGCTCACTGTAGAGATGGGGTATTTCTGTAAGATCACTGGATGCTTTTCTGGTGTTATGTATATATATATCAAACTTTTATTATCAGTGCATTTTACATAAAGAACTGTCACTCATGGACCCACCAAACATGCTCGCTCTTTCAGCCATGGGAGCATTATAATGTGATGATCAATCACACTGTTCGTTGGTAAAAGAGTAGTCCAAGAGTTTGCAGTGGGTGGTGATGACTAGCTGCCTTCCCTCTAGTCTTTCACTGCTAAATTAGAGATGGCTGTATCTTATGCAAGGCACTTTCACTGGATGTTTTCTGCCTGGATGGACTGCACTTGGCATAATCTGAGGTATCCTAAGGTACTTTTCCTGGATGTTTTTTGGCCAGGCAGACCTCACTTGGCCTCAATATTATATATCAAAGGTGCTTCTCCTGGATGTTTTTTTTTCCCAGGCAGACTACACTTCTTGATCTAAAAATAAACTTATGCAAAGTGCTATCACTGTTGTTTTTACCCAGATGGATGACAATTGGCATAATCTGACATATCCTAAGGTACTTCCCCTAGATGTTTTTTTACCCAGGCAGACAACACTTGGCCTATATCACATTATCTGGCACCTTACTATGACTAATTATTCCTATATCACATACTGTGACCTAGTAAATATGTGGACAAATAATGCACTATCTCTTGACAATGGGCTGATTCCAAATTATCAGACAAAATTTCATCTCACTAATTATTTATGATGCTTCTCCTGGTTTTTTGTTGTTGTTGTTGTCTTAAGGGGAAGACCACTCTTGTTGCTACCAGTTTCCTTAATAAAACATCATTGGACTTGCTCCAATGTGCCCCCGGACTCTTCTCTTGGCACATACTCTTCGGTTATATACTAGACATTTTGTATCTTCACTCTGTGCTGATTCACGTCATAGTTATACTGCATTGCTCTAAAGAAAAGTACTGTACATCTTTTTCTTGAGTATGTGGTGCCTGCCTCATACATTCTGCCCTATATATATTACTGTTTCATTACTGGGCAAGGAGCTTACCTGTTCCAGAAGTAGTGCTACAGTTACAAGTGTGCCTTACTTTCTTCTTCTTCTGTTGAACCTTCACTGGCCCCTCCATCTTTTCAATTTGGGATTCTAGTTTTGGGTGAGGGGAGGTGGTACTGTTTCCCACCCTCCCTCCCCACTGTTGTGTTAGTGTTTTAGCTTATAACTGCCAACTCTCAAAAATGATGATTGTGCTGGAATAGTGGAGGGTAGTCACATGATATGCACATGTTCTGAAATGGTGTGAAAATAAAGTGGTATAATAGACTGGTGCACTATTAGTTTTCAGTGTAGGGGTTATATATCCCTTCCTCCCCAGACTCAGGGTACTTTTTTTGTATCTTCACGTGGATTTCATGGGTAGACTCCTGCCACTTCGTCTTTTCTATTTGTGTGAGTAACTATTTTCCTGCTTGAGGTTTTTCTGCTATTCCTTTACGCCTCCTCAGTTTGACCCTTATTTTGCTTTCACTTTGATTTCCCCAGATTCTCTCCTGTTTAGAGTTATCTACATATCCCCATCAGTGTTTGGGTGGACATTTCCTTAATTTTTCACTTTCACCTTGTTTCCTTTATTTAGGGGATCCCAGAGAATTATAGTTCCCAGCTACTGAAATGTTTGAATGCAAAGCTGCAGTTGATAATATATAAATCTCTCATAAACAAAATACTAAGTATTCTACACCAACCAACAAATGAAAAACATCTACAGTACAATTACATGCTGAGTTTGCATGATTTATTTCAAGGCAACTGTACTCCTACTAGCTTTAAATCGGCTTTATAAAAAATCGTAATGATTTGCTAAACCTTTCCTCTACTATGTGGCAGCAACCAGCGAGCAAATGATAAAACCAAAAACAGGGGTACAGTTCAATTTGGCTGAACCAATAAGGATCAGTGATACATCAAATTATAGGTCTGTTCATGCTCTACTGTGGCCTAGGTGGTTTCATTGGATCCAGAAGCATTTTCTATTTCAAAACTCAAAGAAACCTTTAAAACCATTTATAATTCTTTTTAGCTATTGAATTTGTAGAAGCAAAGCCCTACAATAAACTTTGTGTTGCTTATTACATAATGCATAGACTGATACATAGATATGTCTGCCCAAGTTGAACTGACAGCACGTCAAAAATGATGAATGGGGATTCTAAACTATATGTTGGCTTGGAAACAGCTTGCTGTACGTCATATCATCTGGTGTAAATAATTAAACATGTCCATTCCACATGATCAATGTAATATTGAAAAGTAGTCGAAATGCGACAAACATTAATTGTTTAATTGTGTTGAAGATTTAGTAAAACTACTAAATAATGCCATTGAATTACTAAGAGAAATAATAGTAGATTTGCTATAATAAAACCTGTGACTGAGGGAATTACTCATATTACTTTAATAGAAAACTTGCTCAATGTTGTATCCATGTTAATTAATGAACATATACACCTGGAAAAAAGTTAAGCATCCCAGTGTTTTTTTCAAGTGATTCAGATTC
>NW_013666355.1:417347-437202 GCF_000517525.1 Limulus polyphemus | reverse complement strand
ATGCGCCTGATTTAAATGTCACACCTGAATGCTCACATCCTTTTAATTATGTTTGAAATTATGAACATTGCTCAACATCATGAAAATTAAACCTTATTTTCAATAAGCAATCCTGAAAAATATTTGGGGGTGCTTAACTTTTTTCCAGGTGTATAGTTGAAGGTTTGGTTAATGAACATATAAGTATCCAAAACAAAGAGTTTGATAGTTTTGATTGTGAATTATTAGAAAATAACTGGGAGTTTGGATATAGAGGAATTGATCAAATTGATCAAATTATTTTTTTATATTACAACTGCCTTTGAGTGAGTTCTTTACTACATATATAAATTCCTTAAGTTGGTGACTTGTGTGCTTAACTTTCAACTGCATAACCTGGATTCAAAATAAATTCACATCAAGAAACACATTATGTTAGAAATAACATAATATGATAGATTCATAATCATATATTACCTGATATATTTGTAGGATTTTCATGCAAGTACTTTCTATGTAATGTTAATACCTTTGATCATAATGCTTCTTCATTAATATCATAGTATATTCACACTTATTAACCCTTTCAAGACAGGTCATAGGTGAAAAGCCATGTCATCTCATTTGTTGACTCGTATTCAAAATTTTATTGAACTATTTCATGAATTTATGTCAGTAAGTTTGGTATTAAACTGTAGATTGTAATTCAAATTTTAGAACTATGCATTACTCAATTTCTTAATTTAAAAGTAAATATTAAAAATAACACAGATAAACATCGATTTTTGTGTGTTGTGGTATGTTGAATGCATCAGTGGTTCAAATTAGATGTTTGTGAAGTCAAAATACTAAGTCTATAGTTTCATACAAATTAAAAACTTAAGTTACAGATATTGACAAGCTAGAATATAAAATAAGAACCTCCTATCTTTTCTATTTGCTAAGATTTTGCTCATGTAATAAATCAAACACAGTGGCACCCCACCCACCTCTTTCCATTTATGGAAATGCTCTCTTATTTACACTTACTTGTATATATGACATGAATAACCAATTGGAAGCTCAGAATGTCCCCCTAGTGGTTTTCTCAACATGTCTAATGTGGCTAGCACCATTTCTTTTGAACCAAGATTTCAGTGAGGTAGGTTGTGTCTTTAGTCTGCTCAAAATTTTGTATTGTTTAAAAGTAAAATACATCTTAGTCACTAAGCTTATTATGATAAATTATAATTGAATTCTATGGTATTGATGTAGTAATTTATGATTTTTTAGTTATTCAGATGTATATATAAAACCTAAAAAAAATGATTTGTTTATATCTTCCATGTGCAAAATTTTTAATGGCTTAGCAACCTATGTCAAGCAGCAACCGAGTACAAAGGTCGTACTAGAAGAGATAATTATTTGCTTTACTTCTTTATTTACTGTTCTATGTTTTAGGAAAAATATGTTTAAGAACTTATTTCAAAATAGAAATAATCTGTATACATATATAATGTATAATAATTGAAATGTGACTGTATATTACAAAATACTAGTTGACTAAAACACAGCCAAGACAAATTACTTTGCACAGACCAAAGGTTAGTTTTATGTTATTTGATATGGTAACATGAGTGCACGTGAGCCACGTCCTTGTAACTTCTGTATTGTTAACCAGGCATAGGTTAAAGGTCAATATAATAAAAATAATAAATATATATAAATAGTATAATGTTATGAGATTTAAGCTATGTTTTGTGTTATAATTCGTGTTCATTCTACAATGAACGAGGCATAATTTATGTTTATTTCCTAATTTTTTATGGTGGCTATGAGATCATTCAAATCTACTGAACCTGTACAGAGATTAATTACTGAAAATAACAGATAAAATATAAAGTTTTTCTTAAGAAACGTTTGATAACTATCCGAACATTATTAAGATTTTTCATGTGAAATTTAAAAATTTTCTGATGCATAAAAGTATTTTTAATCTTTGCATGATAGATAGACAAGATGTGAAAAGAAAAAAAAGGAATGAAAGAAACATTGCTTTACAAACTTTATGACTTAATACAAAAATTAGATAATTTGCGTATGAAAGTATTGTAATGTTTACTGATAATCTGCCAAATTTCGTTGGCATTTGCTTACTAATTTAAAAGTTATAACATGAAAACTATAACAAGCACAAAATAGTTATGAGGTTGTCACATTGACCGACCCCATATTGAAAGAGTTGATACTAATTTTATTTATAATTCATAGACAAACCTTTACTTCCTTCACTTTTGTATTTCGATTATATATATTTAAACTTGATGCTGCAATTTATCAATTACATCAAGAAATGATGTCTGAAAGGGTGGAGTTTGCTACTGTTGTGTATCTGTCAATCACAGTATTTCAAATTTAAAACAAATGTGAACAAAACATGTATCTATTATTTTCATAGGTACATAGGTGTTCATACTTCGTTTTGAACAGTTGTTCATAGTTTTCCTTTAATGCATATGAGTTTGAAATTAATAGATTCTATTGGGACTACATCTTACCTTGCCTGGACACAGGTTTCACACAGCCTCAGATTAACAGATGAAGTGATAATTTTATATCAATCACTGATATTTTGTCAACATTGTTCCATTTAGAGGGTTACATGGTGTGAAAGGTCAATTTACAGGTACAATTTATAATATTTTTTCATGAATAATTAGCTACGTATTTGAACTTGCAGTGTAAATCTACTAATTTTTGACAGTGGCTAGGTGGTTAGGGTGCTTGACTCGCAATCTGGGAGTCGTGGGTTTAAATCCCCATCCCACCAAACATGCTTACTCATTCAGCTATGGGAGCATTATAAAGTGATGGTCAATCCCACTATTCGTTGGTAAAAGAGTAGCCCAAGAGTTGGCAGTGGGTGGTGATGACTAACTGCCTTCTCTGTTGTCTTTCACTGCTAAGTTAGGGATGGCTAGCACAGATAACCCTGCTTAGTTTGCACAGTGTTCAAAACAAATCCTTTGGGCCCATTTCTTTTAGCTTCCCCGCAAACATATTTCGAGCCATGTCATATTCGAAGCACCTCAGTTTCTATATATCTACCTTCAGTAAAATCTGGGACTAGTCATTCTTATTTCTATGACCTTCTTTGGATGTTCTTATTTCCCTAGATTGGGCTCACATGAGGTTTCTTCAGGGAGCTTTGTGGGACCTGTGAAACCTCATTTGGGATCACTTGGATACTCCTGTACATCTCTTTTTTTTTTTCATTTATACAGACTTTGACTTATGGCTGGACAGAAGCAATACCACAGCAGGTATCTATCTTCCTATGCCTCATCCACATGTACCCCTGTTCTTGGGTGATTCTCTTTCGGGTTGGAATTCATGTATGGATGCTCAGGTGATTTCTGACATTTGGTCTGTAGTCAAGTCTCAATATCAATCTCTTGAAACTCCTCACTGTCCATTGGGCTCTGATTCATTTCCAACCAGCTCTGCAGAACATGTTGGTTATGATCCATTCCGACAACTTGTTGGTTGTTTCTTCCATCACTCAGCTCAGGAGCACATGTTTGTGATCTCTTTGTTTCACGTGTTAGATCTCATGTTCTGGGCCCACAGTGTCAGATTAATTTGTTGGCTTGTCATATTCCAGGTGCTCTGAATATTGTCATGGATCATCTGTCACGTTCTTACAAGTTTCTCCCCACATCATTGTCCCTCAACCCACAGGTATTCAGCTGGCTTTGTTCACAGTGGAGTACTCAGGAGCTAGATGCCTTTGCTACCCACCTTAATTCTATACTTTGCTGGTTTTAGTCTCCAGTTCCACAACCTTTGGCTGTGGTTGTCATTGCTCTCAGTCAGGAGTAGATGAACCTTTCCCTCTCTGCCTATATCCCCATTTGTCTCCTCCCTTGTGTCCTGTCCACTTTCCCAATCACTCTGTGTTGAGTACTCTTAGGAGTACCACTTTGACCAGCTCCACCATGGTACTCATTATTGCTTCCCCTTTGCTTGTTGTATCTCTTACCAACCCTCCACCTACTTCATTCCAGCATGCTGCATCCTTCTGTTTCCACATTTCCACTTCACACGAGCCTTTTATCCAGTCCCTTACCAGATGGTCCAAACTTTCCCTGTGGGCTGCTTCCCTAATTTTCCATTACATCTGCTCCTCCTCCATGTCACAGGGACTTCTTACATCATTGGTCATTCTGGTATTGTTTTACCCCCATTCTGTCCTTATGTACCACACCTGACTACCTTTCTTGCTTAACTTTTTGACAGGGGGTTTTCTGTATCCATAATTTCTGGATACTGAACTGCCTTGTTCATCACTTTTTGTTGTTCATGATGTTGCCAGGTTTTTGCTTCTCCCATCCTCACCCTTTTATTTCATTCCTTCTGTCTTTGTCATCTGCATCACCCTACTACCCTACCTGATTGAAACACTCACATGGTCCTTCATGTCCTTACATCTTTCCTCTTTGAGCCCTTGTCTTCCTTATATCATCTCTCCTACAAGACCCTTTTCCTCCTCCCCCTTGGCTTGTGGATGTCGTGTTCAGACATGTTTCCTCTTGATTTCACTCATACCTTTTATCACTTTACCTCTGTTCTTCTCTTCTGCATCAGTCTTTCTTACCCCAGACATTGGCCACACATGAGGGCAATTTTGCCTTCACTCCCATTTCTCTTCCTTACATCACCTATCTTTATTCTCTTTCTGATTCAGGTTTTCTTTTGTGTCTGCCAGGGTTCTTGAATTGGTACATTCATTTGCACACCCCATGGTTTTCCTCTAGGTGCTTTCTAAAGGCAGATTATCTGACAACTCGGTGTAAGATTCTAGCTAGTTGTGAGAGGAGGTCAGAAACTGTATTGGAAGTTGACATTATCCAACACTGAAAATGCATTTCTGATAGATACTTACCTCCCTCTCACATTTCCCACCTGAGCTCCCCATTCCTGAGGATGGTTTTGTAGGTATTGCCCAATCTTAAAGTGATTAAGGGCTGCTCAGTAGAGAGGGTACTAGTTAAAATAGAAGTTGTGTTGCACTCCTATTGGTGGAGGGTCGCTGCATGATCATTTGCATGATATCATACAGATGTCTCACATGAATACATGAGAGGGTAGATGGGAGTATCAAGACTAGTGGCAAGCAAAAACTTGTGCATATTGAGGGAAGTATAACTGAGATAAGCTATTTCTGAGAGAAGGTAAGCATCTATTGGAAATACATTTTCAATGTAAACTTTGTTTCAGATCCTAAATTTCAGACATTTTGATTTATTTTTCTTCAAATTTTGGTATTTTAAATGTCTTGTTTGATTTTTTTTTTCTTTATACTAGACTTTTTCGTGCAGATAGCCTTGTTGCTTTGCACCATGAAACCCCAACAATCAAGCAATGGCTATCTAGTTTTGGACCATAACATTATAGATACAGCTTTTATTAAACTTCAGTACTGTAAAACTTTCTATGATGATTCCAGTATTTCCCTTATCAGTAGCCTTAATAACTAATCTAAAAATCATATTTAAACCTTTGCATAAGATTACCTATTCTTTTATTGATGATTTAGGCTGAGTCTTCATAAGGAACAAGGTTGAAGAGGGCAGCAACTGCCTAGTTCAGTGACACTTGAGGAGAAAAGCTTACAAGACTAATCATTAAAAGCAGCTTGGGTAGAAAGAATGATATTTCAGAAAACCTCTCTGACCTAAAGACAACAAAACAGAAGTCTTTCAAAATGTAATTTTTTTCAAGGACCAAGACAATTGTTGCCCTTTTCAACTTTGTTCTTCTTATTACCTTATTTGAACGAAGTATTAAAAAAAGACCCAAAACAAGATGTATATGAGCATCACACGTGGATGTGGTAAGACACATATTGGACAAACCTTAAACTATTGGGAAATCAATACACAAAAAACACCAAAGTCATGTGCCTGGAAGAGAATTTGAAAAATTTGTCCTAAAATGGTATCAATTATCAATTTGAATATGGTCATAGGATAATTTGGGAACATTTTTCTCTCCTACATCAACCCGACCCTCCAAAAAAAAAGGAGCATTATTGTTTAAATACTATTGAAATTATAAAAGCAGGTGATTTAGCCTTAAACCATGACAGTGGTGCAGATAATATTAGCAAACTTTTACTAAGTTTATTTTCTTAGAATTTTTTTTCCAAGCTTGACCCGTCTTGACAATTTCCTTAAGTTCGAAACATAGCTTGCAAAATTTCAAAGCTCTCACACAACAATATTCCTTTGATCTATTAATCTAATTTCCTATACATTATTTGTAAATACGTCTTGTATTTCTACACATAACTTATTTATAAATCTTGCATTCTCACATGTCATTTATATGTTTATTTTTTGTCATATCTGATGAAGGCAGACCAAGATACTATTGAAATATATACATCTCTACAACAAATATCATTTGCTTACTAATCATTCTTTGTTAATATACAATTGTGTTAGTGTAATGATATTGTCAAATATGGTTAAATAGTGTTTTTCACAGAGTACTTGTTAATTGCATAGTAAATGTAGTAAAAAATAATCATTGTTAATTAGTGTGTTCCTGACACTTTTTATTTATTTATGATACAGTAATTACTGAGTGGATTTATTACTTAATATATTTATTATGGGCAATGGTTTTTTATTGTATTTAGAAAAATAATATTGATGAATGCTATGTTCCTATCAGATATTGTATTTTTTAACTGTTTCCATTTGGGGTAAAATACTTTAGCTAAGTAGTGAATTTGGGACAGATATTGTCATTTTTTTATCTTGTTAAAGGTACAATAACCTTTTATTTTTGAGTTTGTTTCTTATAAAAACTGAACTCTTTAGGTTTATGAAGAATTAAATACTTTTGTTAATGAATTTTGTACTTGTTCATTATGCTTCAGGTACAGTGTGATATTTCGTTTTCTTCTTGCCATACGGAGAGCACAGTTGGAGCTTCATCAGTGCTGGGCCATTCAAATGTTGAATAAGGATGTTGGTCGAGACTCTATCAATACACCCTTATGGCAGCTCCGAACACACATGGCTTTTCTTATTGACAACCTTCAGTACTACTTGCAGGTGAGTCAGACAAATAAGCATTCATCAAGAAAGACTTATAAACTGCTTAGAATAAATTATGTGCAATTGTTTCTTTTTATTGTAGTTTTGCATTTGGTGTAAATATAATTGTTGTTTCTGGGTTAGTCATTGATATATGTGATGCCTTGTTTTTTTATTCTTATTGTACCTTTAGTAATCTTGACAGATGAAATATTAATGAGATTGAAATACATTACATTCATTATAAATATATAACATGACCATGAACTCCATAGAATCTTACCAGTTACTTTATTTACTCAGTGTTTTGGCTTTACCCCTTCATCAAGAGCATATAATTTTGTAATGAACTGTATCATTACAGAAATTGTATGCTTTCAATGAAGGCATAAAGCTGAAATGTTGAGTAAACATAGTAACTACTAAGATTCTGTGGAGTTCGTGGTCATTTTATTTATTTGTAATTATGTATACTATGCTCCAATTAACACAAGTTAAAAAATATATTACATTTATACCAAAATTCCCAAACAACATATAATAACATGATGTTTGGGGGTTGAATGTTTCTTTTAGCATAACACAAGTCCATAAATAATTAGAATAAAATATAATATTTATGTCAAGTTTGGATTTAATGTAAAAGTATACTGTATTGGCAAAGGTCAAGTCCATCTTGAGAAAGCATTCATTTTTACCTTCGTGTCTTAACATACTATATGGTAGATAAAAAATTGGGGCAGCTGTGTATCTAACAAACCAGTCATTGATTACATGACTGCCCAAAAATATGTTTCATACACTAGAAATGATCTTGACAAACCCACAGGTAATACTTTTTACACAGCTACTATGTCTTTTATTCATAGTTTAAGCCATACCACTAGGGCTGAAAGCAAATTACTAGGAAAACATGCTATTTGTTTGAGTAAAATCAGCCTTTCTTTGTATAAATAATAAGTTATTTTCATTTAAATTTCATTTAATTTTCAGTTAACCCTTTGTATCTGGGCCTGGCTCTTTTGTGCATGACATAACCTTTTAGTGTTTTATTAAAAATTGAATTAAACAACTTTTTTATCAGTATATATATCCATAAACTTCACATGAATATATAGTTTGTCATTCAAATTTACAAATTATCTAAGTTTTAACTTCTTAAATGTTTAGAAATTCACAATTTTCATTTTTCTGTATCACATGACATGTCTGAGCTCTGATTTTTTTTCCTTTCAAAATTTTGTAACATCATAAATAGGCTGCTATAGTTTCCAACAAATTAGAAATATAAACTTTACATAATTACAAGCAAGAATCAAAAACATTAGCTTCCTACTTTCTTGATATACTAAGGTATCATTAAATTTCTAAAAACTACCAGAGGAGCCCCTTTTCATCTCTCTAACTTTTAAAATTTTCTTGTTCATATCTCAGTTTCTCTTCAACATAAATATTATAAGCCATTGTTTAGTTTCCCAGTCTATACTGTTATTCAGCAGAATTGTATGATTTGTGGTGATCATATTTTGCTATTCTAAGTTCTAAAGGTATTGTTTTAACCTATTTATGGGTAACTTAGAAAGCCAGATAAATTATTATGTTTTTGGAATGTTTTATTCTAGTCAATGATATATTGTTAGTGCCCTAAAATCCATATTTGAAAGGTACACAAATTCTTTTTAAATGCCAAAATTTGTGAGACTCAGTAAGGCTTAGGGAAGAATGTTTACAGGAGTGCAAACTTCCTCAAGTATACAGTTAGTACTACAAATCCTTGTTTTTTATGTATATTTTTATTATTATTATATATTTTTTTTAAAGTAACTTAAATATAAAATTTAAAGTAGAACCTCTACAGTGTTACAACATTTGTGAGTGAGCTCAAATGATCTCTGTTGAGAGGTGGTCTTATTGCAGAAACTGGAAACTTATCACCTCATAAACACAACTTCCATTTTCCCACATTGGCACCACTTGCATGTACATTCTTTCCATCTCATGATGTCACTAAGTCATCTTTTTAGAGCCTCTTTACTTCCCATTTGTTATATTCTATGTATGTATCTATATATATATTGTGAATAAACAAAAAAGCACATTTGTATTCTCATTAATCTTTATTGTGTTTTATTTCATATGTACATGTAAATCTTCATTGAAAACTGGAGGCATGCATAAACATATACAATGTACAGTGCACAAAATTTTAAAGGCAATTGTTCTTACATTACATATATACATGTTCACAGTTTGGGTTTTGGTAGAAAATATAGTCTTGCAAAGATCCTTCAATAATTGCCAGTTGTACACTGGTAGCATAGTGATAGCTTAACAAGACAAAAATGTTACTAAATTTCACAGACCTGTTTATATACTCACCATGATCTATTCAACCAGGAATTCTGATACGATATCTTACCTCCACTCACAAAAAACTTTCTTCACTTGTACTGCCCTCTGTCGGTGCAAATGTTTGCTTGCCAGTAGCCTTTGTTAGTCCCACTTATTACTTCATACTAACATGCAAATGATCATGCAGCAACCCTCCACCAATAGGAATACAAAACTACTACTATCGTAACTAGCACCCTATCTAATCATGCACATGTTAAACACTTCTCAAATGGCTGTTCTACTGATTAGATGTTTTTTGCTCGCAGTTTAATTAACCTCCCCATACATTTTTACTTTCATGAATTTCTTTTTCAGTTAATTCCGTATTTTACTCTTTTGTTCTGTTTCTGGGAGAGTTACAATTTATCTTCTCTCCTCTTTCAATTTTGGGAGTTATGAACTCACAAGTGAACAGGACTACAACTGCCCTTACTGTGGCAGTGAAATTCCCGACCACATTTAACGGGTCAACACCATGATTCTTGGCTCATGAAGTGATGGCTCTGGTCATTTGGGAGTTGACCACTTTCTTGCTACAATCAGAACACTGATGATTGTCCTAACAAGGTTTTCAGTGTTCTTTTCATTTTGGATTTGGACAGCCTTTTCCCCCTTCTCCTGAATGTGCCTCTTAGTCACTTGTCATTTCAGGGGACTTCTCCAGACCTTTTCCCTTTTGGTGGATTTGTTATTCAAATATGTTATGTTCTGTACTTATCTCTCATTTCCTATGTTTCACCCCTGCTGCTCTAAAATGTTTCAATTCCACCACCTCCTTTGTCAGGTCAGGGCTTTCCGAGGGTATATGACACATACTGTTGCCTTCCATGGTTCCGAAGTCCATGTGCTTCTTCCGTGAAATGCTCACCTCTACCATGACCTTTTCACATCACCATTCTGGGTTGAATTTGCAAGTTCATTTGCCTGGCATTTTCTTCCATATTTTCTTCCCATCAGATCCATCACCTTACCATATCCCTGACTGCACATTTCCATCTTCCCTTGGGGGACATTATCAGTGCTGTAACTATTTATCTGTGGTGATAAGTACTTCATTCATTTTTCTTTTCCTTTGAAGGGGCCTTCAGTATTGCATATTTTAATCCCACTCTCTGGTGAATGTAGCCTGACCAGGTATACTTAGTCTTTAATTTGCACTATAGGACCTGTGAATATGCTAGATGACTATGACGTTGAGACTCTTCCCACCACAGACCTGATGTACCATTCCAGATGCTGCCAGGTGTTGGTTGATCCACTCCATTCAATATGTCCTCAATGCATGGATATAAAATGTAGAAAAAGAGACAAAATAACATGTCACAAGGTCATTTTACACCCACCGTTGAGATGGGGTGTTCTGCTGGGCTGTTCGCACGTGTACCTTACAGCCTTTTGCTTCATAAATATGTTAGTCCCATATCATACTATCCTGAACTAACATGAGTAAAGCAGACAGGGATTGCTGCTCATCTCTGATGATCCATGGCATTTGACACTTGTCCTACTACAGACTTGATGTACAATTCCAGACGTTCATCCAGGTGTTGGATGATGCACCCATCAACATGATCACTCTGCTTTTCAGTATAGGGTCACCCATTGCACTGTCTCTGGTGGTGTGGTCCTCTGGACTATCCAATGCATTATTTCTCTCCTTCTTTTAGTGGGTGTGGGAATCCTTGCCACTTACCATTTCCTAGCCACTGGGGTAATGGACCATGGAGGCCTGTCCTCTTGAGTGTGCACAATACTACTCAGTTTGAGAGTAGGGTGGTAACATTCTGTGGGTGTCAATGATGTGATACCCGTCCTACCATGAACCTGATGTACAATTCCAGATGCCGCCAGGTGTTGGATGTAGCACTCTGCCTTATATATATATATAAACTAAAAAAAAATGCAGCTTGCGCTTCTGGCTGAGACATTCTCCTTCCTACTATCCTCCATATGTTAGTTCCAGAGGATCAGGTGTTGGTTGGAGATGGTTTAGCCACATAAGTTTTAACATGTGTTTGGCTGTACCCTCTTACCACAGACTGGATAATAAATTCCCCAATTCTGCAAGGTGTTTGTCTGAAAATGTAACCCAAAATTGCAGTCCCTCTTCCTACCATCTGCTGGACGTCAGTTCTCATGAATCTGGTGTTGGCTGTAGCTGAACGAGACACATGATGTCCCACTTGTGTAAGTCTGGGTACCCTCCTCATAGCACAAACTGGATGACCAAATTCACAATGCTACCAGGTTTCGAACCATAGATGAATACCCACGTGAGCTCTCCTCATTCTTACCATCTGCTGGATGTTGGTTTCCAGTGGATCTGGTGTTGGTTGTGTTGGAGGTGCACACATGTGGAGATAGGTTTTTGGTACAGGAGCTTCTCTTCCCTGCCAGTACCCATTTTTGAGGTAAAAGGTAGAGGACCCTCTTACCACAGACCTGATGTACAATTCCAGATGTCGCCAGGTGTTGGTTGAGGTTAAACTCCCATTTACAGTCTATCACACCCTAGCTACTTTACACCAGGGGCTTCCATTATTTCTGTATTTTTTGGACACCCCTCCAAGTTCCCACTCTTTACATTTTGGCAACACACTACTAAAGGGCAAAGAGTATACCTGGATCAGAAGTGGTGCAGTCTCCCACTGGTTTATTAATTTTAATTCCTTATCACACCTCATAGTCTTCCTTTGGGCACTTCCTAATGGGGGGGGGGGGTCATCTTCTCACTAGCCCTCAACTAATTCAGTGTGTGTGATTCTAGCTATTTGTGAGAGGAGGTAAGATATTGTATCAGAAGTTAACATTTTCCTAAACTGAAAATGCATTTCCCATAGATACTTACCTCCTCTCACATTTCCCACCCATCCTTCTCACTCCTGGTGTGAACTGGTTTGGTTATTTATGACCAATCTCAAAGTGATTAACGTGTATGTGAGGGTGCTAGTTATGATAGGGGTAGTGTTGCACTCCTGTTGGTAGAGGGTTGCTGCATGATCATTTGCATGTTAGTATGCAGTAATAAGTGGGAGTAACAAGGCTAGTGGTGAATGAAAATGTGCACCAGTAGAGAGCAATACAAGTTGAGAAAGGTTTTTGTGAAATAAGGTATCTATTAGAAATACATTTTCAGTTTAGGATTTTGATTTTCTGCTTATAGGCTATCTCAGGTGTTAATTTTAAGCTATCCAAGTCAGCAAATTAGCCAATCAGAAAAATGTTTTTTGTGTACAAAGAAATGAAATAAAGAAGCCACTATCATACAGACAGACCAATGATGCCATTTCTTGCAGCTGATATCTTCAGTGTGTTGAAATTATGAAAGAATTGAGGACATTCATAGCAAAGGGTAATAGTCATAGAAGGTTTGCTACCAAAGAAAAGCTAATTGAGGCAGGAAAACATGGTACTGTAATTAACAGTAAGCTGTCAGAACTTAAACATCAGTAGTAATGTTTGATATATATATATATATATATATATATATATATATACTTGTTAACATTTCATACATTATATGGCTGAGAAAACAGAATAACTTATAGGTAATTTGACAATGTAAAATGCTTAAGAATTTAAAATAACTCTTGTTAAACTGCAATCTGCCTTTTACTTGATCTGTCTGAAGATGTATAAATGTATTCCAATGGCCAAAATAAGTCAGGAAACTTTGAGTATGTAACATAGAAAAGTCATGAAATTTCTCTTTTCAAAATGGTGTATGAACTCTGTTCTTATCACTGGGGTGGTGGACCATTGAGGCTTCCTCCTGCATGTGACAAATTCCACTCAGTCGAGAGTAGGGTGGTAGTGTTCTGTTGGTGAGTACTCTCTTTCTACTGTGTACCAGAAGACAAACACCTGATGCTACCTGGTTTTGAATTGGACAAATCCATCTCCTGCAGATTACCCCTCTGGCTGGCTTTCCCTAATTCTACTGCTGCCTGGATGTCATGAACCAATTGGATATTTTTTGAGGGAATTTTACAATTGCTTCAGTATTTTTCATGTTCAAGAGCTAAGAAAGAACCTATAGAAATTTAAGCATTCTGAGTGTAATACACACACATGTAGAAATAGCATAAGTAAGGATACCTTTAAGTCGAAAACTAGGTGAAGCCTAGTTAACGGGTTACTTAGCATTGAGAATCACGAGTTGAGAGTTATAAAAAAATGTAGCTACAGCAAGGATGCTGAGAAAAATGCTAGTCATGAGTTTGACAGTGATAAGTTACTGATGCCGAGTTAGTAGCACTGTAGAAACTACTAAAACGTTTATGATAGCATCTCAAGTCAGTGCTTTGATGTGAGATTTATTACTCCAGACCAGTGTAGTAGTACAAGTAAAAATGCAACTGGAGCACTCACCATCACAGTAACCAATTACTTGAGAACTTTTGTTTTTGATTAGCCCAGGAAGTTGCACAGACTGACCAATAAAGTGTTAGAACTACTTGCGGGTAGCTAGGAATACTATTTGGAAGGTCGAAAAAGTACAAAGAAAATATGGTTTAAAAACTCATGTTTGGAGCTAAAAATCAGTGATCTTCATAAAGAAGAATCAAAGTTTCAAGCCACCATGAATATGAAGATTTCCAACGTCCAGAAATATACCAGTTCAACTAAGTATAGAATTGCTATCTCTCTTGTTCAATTAATGTAGTTTATTATAGGAAGTTAATGCTTATACTAGAGAAAAATATTCTATATGTATTGGTTAATAGTGTTTAGTGAAAAGTAAAGTTGTGAGAAACTAACGGTTTAGTAAATGTTTAACTATTGATGTTAACAGTGTATACTATGTAGAAAGACCTAATTAATGTTATATTTTGTTCAGTGTTAGTCTGGGATTCTGTTTCTTTATTCTAGCTGTAAATTACCTTGAGTTAGCATCTTGTGAGCTCCACTCGCCACTGCAATCCTCAACTAAATAAATTTGGTGTAATCGGCAGTATAACTGAAACTCCAACAATTAGACCCAAGGGTATTGCCCATTATAGTCAGTTCCTGGGCAATCTGGTGTTCGATCAGTGTATGGCCAACCAACAAAAGTTTTTACACATGTGGTTGGTAGGGGCCTTCTTCCTACTGTGGAATGGACGAAAAATTACCAATGATGCCTGGTTTTGGACTGGAGTTGGCCCACCATATTTCTTATTCCACTTCTAACTGTTACCCGGATGTTAGGTTCTCGGGTGGCCTGGTGTTGGTTGTGTAATGGGTCTACACACATGTCCTTCCTGGGTTGTTGGAACAGGAGTTGTTTTTCCTTCTGTTTCCTGGTCTTGAAATGAAAACTGTTGGGACCTTCCTCCTACCATGTTACAGAAGACAAATACCCAATGCCACATTGTTTGGACTGGAGGTGACCCATTGAATATGGTATGATGCACCCTAGCCACTCCATACCATCTAGTGCATCCAATCACAAATTAGATGTGCATATTTTCTGCCCAACTTAGCAAAACATATCTTTACAATGGGCAAGGAGTACACCTGATACAGGTGGGGTGGAGTGTCCCACGAGTGACTCCAGACATTAATGTATTACATTCCATGGGTTCTCTTCAGTCACCTTCTGAAGAGTGCTCATCTGGGTAAATTTTGCACTGATCTGTCCCCCTTTTCAATGTGAGATTCTAAATATTATGTGACCAAAGATAAGGTATCGTATAGGAAGTTAACAGTTTCCTACACTGAAAATGTATTTCAAATAAATACTTACCTCCTCTCACACTTCCCACCCATCCTCCCCCCTTCTGATGCATCCTTTTGCCTAATCTCAAAGTGATGCTATTGCTCTAAAGTATAGAGGGAGGCAACAGCACCAAGAGGATTTGTCATACTCTTCTTGGTCGAGGGTTGTCAAATGCTTATTTGCATGCTAAGTGCAGCTATACCACATGTAATCACATGAGGGTGTGTGAGAACATCAAGGCTAGTGGCGAGTGAAAATTGTGCCTTTAGAGAAAAGCACAAGTTGAGAAAAGCCATTAAGTGAGAGGGAGTGAGTATCTATCAGAAATACATTTTCAGTGTAGGAAAATGTTAACTTTTGAATATTTCCTTTTCTTTGCTTGGCTACTGCTCTGTTCAAGTCTGATACAAATCAAACAGATAATATTTGTAATTACAATGGAAATATATACATAAGAAGTAAACAATTTGAACATACAATTATAGCATGAGAAAATATGTGGCACAGATGAAATAGTTAAAATAAGTTTAAATCAAGTGAAGACTGTATAATTTAGGGAAGGATCCGAGTTTTTATGTAGACTGTAGGGCATCCTGTGTTGGTGAAACTAAACGTCACCTTAAAGTAAGAGCATTTGCACAAATGGGTAGTCTATTAAAACTGGAAGGAAGGTTACAAACCCTCCCAACTCTGCTATCTATCAGCACAATACAGAAACAGGTCATCCGATTTCTCTCTCCAACTTTAAAATTCTCTCAACATCCAAACATGATACTGAACTTCTTATAAAAGAAATATTATACATAAAAACTCTCCTTCCATCCCTAAATAATACACAGTCTTCATTTGATTTAAACATTTTAACTATTTTGTCTGTTCCACATTTTCATTTTCTCATGTATATATTCAAATTGTTTACGTCTTATGTATATATATTTTCGTTGTAAATACAAATATTGTTTGTTTGTTTTGTACTTCTAGATTACTGATGATGGAATTATGATGATTCCAAATGCTTCCTATTATCACACTCCTGTTTTACTTTATCATTAAGTTACATTTACCGAAAAATGAATTGATCATTTCAGCCTCTGTGGTACTTTGCTCCAATTTCATAAATTGGTGCTTACCAAATATAATATTAGTACATTTTAAGATGTTTCTGTAACTAGGTTTAACACTTGTGTTCTTCCTTAGATTTGAGGCTGTTGAAATGTTAGCTTCACATATATTACAAATTTCAATTTGTTTTCTTTTAAAAGTTTTTCATTCATTTTATTTTTTTACAGGTGGATGTACTTGAGAGCAATTTCACCCAATTAGA
Source organism: Limulus polyphemus (assembly GCF_000517525.1). Taxonomy (NCBI): domain Eukaryota; kingdom Metazoa; phylum Arthropoda; class Merostomata; order Xiphosura; family Limulidae; genus Limulus; species Limulus polyphemus. Next base: position 420,716 of record NW_013666355.1, on the reverse strand, counting down.
AGATAAAGTTAGGACAGTCCAAGATTTTGAAGCCATTCAACTGGCTCATGAAAATTTTTTGACATCAGTCTTTTCTCAAAGTTTCCTTTTGCTTAAACCAGTAAGTCACACTCATTTCTTATTTATCAATATTATAAAACAAGTAAAAACTTTACACAAAAGAATTATATAAATGAACCCTCAGATCATAATGAAATTTTATTAAATATTAACCTCCCCATGTTAGGATAGCAATTAGCACGTTTTGTAGTATTTTAAGTTTCCCAATTTAAAATGTAATCTAACATTACCTGAAACATGAGACTGTTTGATAAATCTTCTGTATATGCAATGAAACTATAAAAAATAAACATAATAATATTGTCTATTTGGGGGAAAAAAAGCCCCTTAAAATATTTTAAGTTAGATTTTATTTTTCTTTGTAGGTGTATCAGTGTCTTATGGAAATAGTGGAACTATGTCTTTCCTTATGCATGTTAGTGACCAACAATCATGGACAAATGTCCTCTCAGGAATTTTTGCACTTGAATGACCTAACACTGGTGAGCTTTTGGATTGTTCAAAGTGTCTTTCCAAAATGTAATATGCAGTACTCTAGTTCTTATTCTTATCAGGTTTATATTCTGTTACACTTGTAGAGAACAATGTAGTGGTGAAGTATTGCATGGCATGTCTACAAATGTGCAGAACTCACATTTGTAGATTTATTAAGAACATGTTCTTCAATATTTGTAGAGAACCACATATTGGTGGAAGTATTGCATGGCATGTGTATACGAGATGTTAAGTATAATACTCAGGTTCTTAGATTCAATACTAGTATGTTCTTTTATACTAGTAGAAAACCATCTAGTAGTGAATGGCATGTCTGTACAAAATGTAAAATACAGTAGATAGCTTCTTAGACATTGTATGTTATTTTATATTTGTAGAGAACCACCTTGTAAAGAAGTACAGCATGGCATGTCTCAACAAAATGTGCAGTACTCAGTGTTGTAGATTTACAGGGAAATCCACCTAGTAATGGAAGTATTGCATGGCATGTTTCTTTGAAATGTAAAATGCAATTTGCTAGTTCTTAAATTTATTAGGTATATGTTCTGTTATACTTGTAGACACCCACCTAGTGGTGAATTATTGCATGGCATGTCTTTTAAAAATGTAATGTGCAGTACCCAAGTTCTCAGATTTATTAGGTGTATGTTGTTTTTTTATACTTGTAGAGAACCACATAGTGATGAAGTATTGCATGGAATGTCTATAAAATGTGAAGTTCAATACTCTAGTTGTTAGATTTACTAAGTGTAAGTTCTTTTATACTTCTAGAAAACCACATAATGGTGAAGTATTCCATGGCATGTCTCTACAAAATGTGCAGTACTAAGCTCTTAGATTTCCTAGGTGTGTATGTTCTTTTATACGTGAAGAGAACCACCTGGTAGTGAAATATTGCCTGGCATATCTCTACAGAATGTAATATGCAATAGTCAGGTTCTTAGATTTAATTGGTATGTGTTCTGTTATACTTATAGTGAACTTCCTAATGGCGCAGTATTGCATGGCATGCCTACAAAATGAAAAGTACAATACTTAGGTTTTTAGATGTACTGACTGTACGTTCTTTTATACTTGAAGAGAACTATGTGTTGGTGAAGTATTGCATGGCATGTCTACAAAATGTGATGTCCTAAAGTTCCTAGATTTACAAGGAGTATGTTCTTTTATACTTGTATAGAACCATCTAGTGGTGAAGTATTATGTGACACATCTCTACAAAATGTTAAGTAATCAAGTTTTTAGATTTAATAGTAGTATGTTCCTTTATACATGTAGAGAACCACCTATTAGAGAAGTATTGCATGGCATGTCTACAAAATGTCATATTGCCATCATAATAAATAACTCTGTGATAGTTCAGCTGGTGATGCAATATTCTGGTAATTGCAAAAGTAGAGCCAAATCTATATTGGTGAAATCCAGAAATATCACTTGTCTTCAGATTGTAAACTTGTTGAAATTTCTGAATATTAATATAGTGTTTCTTTGCATTTTATTTGATTTAATATATGCATGATTAACTTCTAAATGTTGAGTAATATTACTTTTCTGTATTGCAGAACTTTAAGCGCCACACATCTCTTCTGTTTCGGATTCTGTCTAGTGTACGAAGCCACCAAGCCAGCCCTCATCTAGCCCAGTTGTTGCTTAGAATTGACTATAACAAATACTTCACTCGCTGTGGAGGTCAATTGGGAGGGTAACTTTCGTTAATTATTTAAGATAAAGTTAAATGAGTACTGTCTTATAACAAAAAGTTTAATTTAAGAAACAAAGTTTGTGTGAACTCAATTCAATGAGAATTTTTGTTTCCTTTGTTCTTTAATTTACCTGAAAGTGAGGAAAAAAAATAATAAAGGACAGAGCCACTGCTTCACTGGTTTTTGGTGGGAATTGGATTATAATCTTTTCACATTTCCCCTGATCAGGTAGTTCATAGCATTGTACAAAATTTTGTGAAGATATGATTTTGTTACATTTCAAATACTATGTTATCTTTTGGGAACAATGGATTAGATTGGTAATATAATTTTTTTAGCTTTGGGACTTAAACTTTGGATATGTTAAAAAATATTTTTATCAGCTTTGCTTTACCTTTAAAATTAATAACAAATGGGTTAGGTTAGATTGGGAAGGGTACTTGTTATTTTATGGAAACTTTAAAAGTTCTAGCTATATTTTTAAATTACTTGAGTGAATGATAGCACAGTAATAAGGCTGATGCTAGCTATCATAGAAACCTGAATAAGTTTGAAACATGCTTAGCTACCAAAGTTTTCAACCTCCTTCTCTCGTGTTTAAAAATCAAATTACCAATAAATAAAGCAAAATTAATAATAGTGTTAGACTGATTACTTAATTAATCATAATTTCTTAATGCTAATTACCATGTACCTTAAACAATATTAAGTTATTACATATATGTTTATATCTTTCCTTGTATGTTTTGAGATGACATCAAAAATTATGTGGAAAATGGTAATCAGCTATTTAAGTTATCTAAACTTAATTTTTTGTAGCAGTAACTGTTAGAATACCAGCTAATTGCAAAATTCTATTGAAAATTCATTGGAGGTTATTTCTAAATTACAGTTATTATATTAGCTTAAGTTCTACTTATATGTAATATATATATATATATACACCTAGGAAAAAAGTTAAGCACCCCCGTGTTTTTTTCAAGTGATTCAGATTTGACGTTCTTGTGACTGATTATAAATTACCATTCAATCTAAACGTGTTTATCAAATGAAATTATGCATTATTGGGCACAAGAAAACAAGATTATCACCGTAAAATAACAATTTTTAA
>NW_013666355.1:415344-416347 GCF_000517525.1 Limulus polyphemus | reverse complement strand
ATAAGCAATCCTGAAAAATAATTTAGGGGGTGGCTTAACTTTTTTCCTAGGTGTATATATATATATACACACACACATATATTTCTCAAGAAACAATTATTAGAATATAAATTTTTAGCTACCATAAAAGAACATACTAATTTAAAACAGTTAAATCAGTTACCCTTTTGTCTAATGTAGAAGCTGAGATATGATTTTAACATCTACAGAAAAGTAAATTATTGTAAACCTGACAAAGAAGGGAGTGTATAGGTTATGTTTATTTTTCACTTAAATCCTAAGAAAGAAAATAGTGCAAGCTTGTTTTCAATACTTTCCTGGTCTTCTACATTCCTGTCGCAATATTTGAATTGTACAACTTATAACTAGAAATACAAACAGAGAAAAGAACATTAATAAATTTGATTTTTAATATCCAATCTGCAAGTAAGGGGGACATTTTTGGTGGGTTGATTTACAAACAAAGCTTTCTGGTACTCTTCTTTTGTTTAATTTCTGAATTGAAATTTGCACTCCTTGCAATATGTGGAATCAGAATTGCCGACCAGCGTGACCAAATTTGCACTAATTTTCAGGCCATGAGAGACTAAAACCCATACCCCCATCCAGTCTCCAACACAAAACATGATAGTGGCCACAAATGTTGCATAATACAAGATCTGGTTCCTCAGCTCTATCAGGCAATTTTATCTGCATTTTCCCAAGTTCTATTGATTTAAATGAATGAGGAATGCTCCTGCCTGAAATGGAAACACTTCTACTATTTTGTACAAGAGGAAAATAGTCTGGCAAATACTCTAAACTCTGTAATTTTGTGGCCAGATACTAATGAAAGGCAATTGCTTTTGGCAGTAAAATGTTGTTTTTTTAGGTTAAAAGATCGAGTCCTTTATCCCAGTAAATGTTTTTCTTCATTCTAACTAGAATATGGGAAAGGTGACACCCAATCTCCAGAATTCGGTCTTATTGACTCGTAGACTGGGTTTTAAGTTAAAAACAACAA
>NW_013666355.1:413425-415334 GCF_000517525.1 Limulus polyphemus | reverse complement strand
TATGATGACAGAATAACTTGAAACTTGTTGAATAACAGGTAAGAAAGTGGATTTAGTTATTAGTAGTATGTTTGTGTCAGCCTTATAGTGGCAGTCTTTTTCATAATACAATTTTTGTACACATTTGAAAGGTTTCACATGTACAAAATATGAAAAATAGTTTAGTACTTTATTTTAAGGGTTAAAAGCAATATAATTATCATTACAATTCATGATTATTTTGTTTTCTTGTTTTTAGGAACATTAGTACCCAAGCCACTTTTGAAGCTCCCTAAATCCGAAAATACTTCGAAAGCTTATCAAGTTTCATTACACCTGCATTAGAAGTAAATGAATCTGTTCAGTCATGGTTAGATCAAAAATAGTTTTATTTGAATATTAACACTACAAAAAAAATAATTGTATTTTCTCAACATACATCTTAGAGGGGATTTTTAATTGACACAATAATTAACTTAATCATAATGTTGTAACAACTGAGAATTTATAAAGATAGATAACTCTGAAAAATCTAGTTTGAATTGTTTACTCTAATTATTAAAATTCACGTGGCTGCAAACCAAAAAGTTTCTTGAAAATAGAGTTGTATGAAAAATTATCCTTTCTTAAATCTTTCTGAATAAACCCCTGATTCTTTTCACTCCACTTTTTCTCAAATTCTGGTACAGTTTCTGCAGAAAATAAATCAACAGTAATTTTTTTTGTGATATCAGACTTCTTACAAAGTTGTTCTGATACTATGATTTTATATTCAAGTGGAAAACTTGAGGATAAATTAGTGCAGAGTTATTTTAGTTCAAAAAAAACAAAGATATACTTTAGGTGTAAACTCCAGAAAATTAATTTATTATCATATTTAATAAATGAAGTAACTTTCTTCTGAATGTGCCCATAAAGTTCTTGGAAGTGAGAGTTTACTCAATATCAGGTATATTTTCTATGCACTACTCAGTTTCCTACTTGTTAACAGAAATAATTTTAGAAATACGTGTATATTTTTTAGCCATTTTATTTCATGTTATATCAGACTTGGCTAATACATATGCTTAGCAAATTTGATATGTTTCCAATCATTTCTCTAACGATGTTACTGACAAGACTAGAATCAGGTCTACTAATAATGGGTTTGATTATCCTATTAAGATGGTACTAGTAGAATAAGGAACGTTAATGATACTATTTATAATTCAACAGGTAAACAACTAAAATAATTGTTTTTCTTTCATCAGGAAAATATAAACACTATACAAATTTGTTCAACACCAATTACCTAAAATGATAAATAGTGCCTTTCAAGTTTCTCTTAGCAAGTGTTGGAATGAACTAAATAGTAATATAAATGAACAGAATACATTTTGTATATCTTGTAATTTAATTTAACAGTAAGAAGTCCAATCCTGAAACCAAACTGTGAAAGACTTGTAACAAAATTGAAAATAGAAATATCAATAATTGGAATTATCACTACATAGAAAAATCTATAAGCCTATGCAATCATACTTGTATTATTGCTTTATTAGAAATAAAATACAATTGTACCACAGCACAGAAATGAAAAAAACACACAAACTAAAAGTATTAATAAAATTATATAATTATTTTTCCCTGAATTTGCTAATTGATTGTTAGGCTCATTAGTTGATTATTCTCTCAAGATGGGTAAAAACTAGGTTTCAGTACTTATGGTGGGAAAAGTACAGACAGCCCATTATTTAGCTTTGTGTTCAACAACAAATAAAATGGTAATATAATTACAAATAAGGGCCAGCTCACCTTAGGACAGTTTCTAGCCATATTTGTCTATTCGTAGCTACAATATATACACCTGGAAAAAAGTTAAGCACCCCCGTGTTTTTTCAAGTGATTCAGATTCGACCTTCTTGTGACTGATTATAAATTACCATTCAAT
>NW_013666355.1:404195-412425 GCF_000517525.1 Limulus polyphemus | reverse complement strand
AAATTAAACCTTATTTTCAATAAGCAATCCTGAAAAATATTTGGGGGTGCTTAACTTTTTTCCAGGTGTATATATATGTCTAAATATGTGTGCAGTGCTTCCTAACTTGACAGAATAGGCCCAAGTGATGGGGGGGGGGGGGGTCTCTGAGACAAAAACTCCCACTTGAAAATGAATGTCAGCAATATCAAGGGATTAAGACAGATTAGTATAAGAAAATTAAATTTTAAAAAGTAACTAATATGATCATATTTTAGAATTAAGTTATCAAGTTATAAATTATGATAAATAATATTTCTGGATATCTCAAAAAGCTGCAATCCATCTCAACACAGAAATTTCTAAAAAATAACACTGCTGTACTTTCAAACACTCAAAAATTACTGATTGCCTCCCTTAAAAATTTTCACTAACATTAATTCTTCACTGTCAAAAGATCTAAACATTTATCTGCATGAACTTCAAAACTTATAGGTACAATCCAACAGCAGATGGAAAATTTTCTGATTAAAAAGTCTGTCATACTTTTTCATTGACTCACATTTATTTTATGAATTTCTTGTGTATCTTTTATCTGGTTTTGTTTCACCTTCACAATTATGTTTTAACGTACATGCAGTGCAATGTATATGTTCCACTTTGTTCTGTTATTGCCATTCAAATTTGTTTCTGGTTTAGTTTTGATAACAATTTTAGACACTATCTGATGAAGGGCCTTGGCATGAAATATTGTCATCATTTGAAAATAAATTTATTATCTTCTACCAATTCTAATTTGACAGACAGACTTAGCTAGAAATCAACACAACAAACCCTCCCTAACATTGAAACATTACAGTTTAAATGTTGAAAGCTGGCAAAGCATTACAAACCAATAGGCCTAAAATCTATAATAAAAATCACTAACTAAATTAACTTGCATATAGATATATATTATTGCTATTACATCACATCTATTCTAGAATTCTCTGTAACCAATAATACAAATATCTTAAGTATTTAAAAGCATAATTCATAACAATATTTTAAGAAAGTTTCTGCTTTTCTGTAGGTTGAAGAAACAAAATAAAAAATTATTAGTTTCAGCTAATATCTTTGCCATTTTAATACTAAGCAAATGCAAATATACAGGCTTAATTACAAATATTAATTACAAAAATCAAGATATTACTTTCATTTTGTTCAAATTTTAACTTTTCTTTGACAAAAAAAAGCTGTTGGTTTACAGTACATGCAAGTTTCCATTTCTTGGAAAATCTTAAGTGCATAATATTTCCCTAAAATTAAAACCTACATCAGAAAAGCCCAATTTACGATTAAAGCTGTCATTTAGGTCGTCCTTCAGTTTTTACAGTACAGTACTAAAACTATAAACAAGTAAAAATTATCACATGGTCAGTCCCTTGGACTGAATCCATGTTAGTAGAGTTAAGTGTTTTTACAAGTTTTCAGTATATAAAATGACCCAGCCTGGGTTGAGTGGTTGCCAGAAAAATTAGGTTGACTTTTACACAAGATATATGAAAAATTATGATTTTTTGGTCAACTATTGCATGAGTATATATAGTACATTTAGAAAAGGAACTGTTGCAGTAGAAAAATATATTAACTTCAAATTTTAAATGCACTAAGTACACCTTGAATACAGCCCAAATAAAATAAACAAACAACTATGTTTTCCAATTCTAGAATATTTTATTCTGAACATTCAGAATGTATATACAATACAGTAGATTTCTGTTAACTGCAATGGCACTTCACCAGCATCTTAACTGAAATGGAGCAAAAATTACAAATAGTAGTATTTATATGAAATTTTGGGTTCACTAAAGACTGACCTTACCAGCATTAAGATTTGTATCAAAAAGAACAAGTTGATATCATAATACTTCAAAATGGCTGAGAAAGCCACTAGGTGGACATTCTGAGCTTTCAATTTGTTATTCACATGTCATATAGAGAAGTAAGTATATATAAGGAACTGTTTCCAAAAATGGAAAGAGGTGAGCGGGACCACTTTGTTTGATTCAGTACATGAGAGATATTTCAGCAAATAGAAAAGATAGGAGGTTCTTATTCTAACTTGTTATTATCGGTAATTTCAGTTCCTAATTCGTACGAAACTATAAACTTTGTCATTTAACATCTGATATGAACCAGTGCTGCATTCAACATACCACGTGACACACAAAAATCAATGTTTAACTGTGTTTTTTAATATTTACTTTTAAATTAACAAATTAAATAATGTATAATACTGAATATGAATTATAATCTGCAGTTTTATACCAAACTTATTGACATGAATTCATAAAATAGTAGTTCAATAAAATTTTGAATGCAAGTCAACTAACACGATAACATGGCCAGTTTTTGCAATTCCTACTTATATACTCTGAGGGATATAAGTGTATATCTGAATACCCCACTAAAAAGAATTTAAAGTAGCTTACTTTCATCTAAATTTTTCATGGCTTCTTTTCTTTTTTTAGTTCCTGAACTGTCTATACATGTTGTCACACAATAGGTTTGGTCACCAAGTGTTCTGCAAATTGTGGTTTCTTCATTTCCTTTGCTATCATGAATAGTTTTTTGCTCTTCTGTCCTCTGTTAAAAAATAACCATTTAATTACATTTACACAAAATTGTAATTTTTGATTGATAAAATCTTAGTGACTTACAATTTTATATTATATCAAATACATTTTCATGAAAATAAAGTGTGGGACCTGAATCATTTTAAAATGAATATATTGTTTGTAAATGGGATTTGAAAGCATTTCTTCATCTGGACAAGTTTTCTTATTTCTCTTATCTTACGCAATTTTTGAACTTTACCACTAGAAATGCATAACTTGTAGACTTATAAAATTTATACATAACATATTTCAACAGGTCATTTTTGCCCCTAAATAAATCTATTTGAAAAATACCAGCATTTAAATATGTTTATATCCATACTTACCATGCAAGTTCAATGCACAACATACAATGTATAGTCTGTAGTTTAATTAGAATAAGGCAGTTGACAGAAATATTTTGTTTGATTTATTATACTACAAAAGACCAGCAAAATATCTGTGGTCAAATTACTATCTCTATTGCAACAGTACTTTAAATACAGTATTTCTAGAATAATACAAAAGAATTCTAATTACAGACTCCAAAATCTATTATAAGTCCAGTTGTCTTAAGGTAGCATATACCCTTTACTTAGTGTTATCTAGGTTTTGGTCTTTTTATCAGAAAAAACATTATACTACGCTTTTGTATGAAAATATATTGAAATACATACAAAGACATTCTGGCACATGTTGTGTAATATTACCACTGTGGCTGATTTGTATATTATAAAAATAATGAAATACAAAAGAAATGTCTTATATTCCTGATAACTTATACAAATATGACTGAATGCTCCTGAAAATGGGTCCAGAATTTGATGGGATATGAAGAATTAGTCTCAACTAAGGAAAACTGAAAATTAATTTGAGGTCAAATTACAGTTCTAATGAGTATGCCCTAAGTAGAATATATGTTAGTGACTCATTAATAATCACTTAATAAAAACCAAACCTCTTATCAACTTGTCCTTAGTATACACTAATAATGCCAGCTGTTAAGTCTATAGCATCAACAGATCTGAAGTTATAAGTTAAAATCCACTATGAAATAGGTACAAAGACATCTTCTGACGTGTTGTGTAACATTACCACTGTGGCTAATTTTTAATGTGAATTTTCGGATTTTGAAATATATATATATATATATATTTGAAAATTTGGTACAAAATTGTTACTTTAAGGGTCTTTGTCTAGTTGAAAAAGTATACCACATCCTGCAAATTATGAAACTTACACCCTTCATATGTTTCTGGGTATTAATAAGCTCCTGGAGCATAAGTTTCACTCTCCTTGTCTTTTTTGGACTCCTCAAATTCCTTTTTTAATATTTTTTTTTCTTATCTGTTGCTCCTTTCACAGAAGCTTTGTTTTGTGCTTCAGATAACCTCTTCTTGTCTGCTTTAGCAAAAAATTTGTTGGGGAAACTTCTGTCACTGATGTTAAGCCGCTTGAGTTCCATCATCCTTGACAGTATTTCATCACTGAAAGTATTGACAGCAACAGCCTATCTTATATGTTTTGCACTAACAAAGGTGTCCTTGGGGCAATAATTCCATATTACATGGTTTAGGGACTCATTAGTATTTTGAATGATGCAATCTAAGCAATTTGTCAGGAGCTCATTATTAGATAACCTTTCAAAGATGGGCTTGGTGGCTTTCATTACACTCTCTGCCATGGAATGTTTGTGTGAATATTCTGGATCTTACACCATGGATTTTCACCAGTAGGACAAAAGTGGTGCTGGAGTTTGATGTCAGTTAATATTTTATGGTACCTAGTTGCCCAAATAGCATTCTGCATTCCTTCTATACTGTCTCTGTTTGAGTGTATAACTTTCCAATACCAGTTCTGGAGACTATCAACAACCTTATCAGTGAGTCTGCCAGTACCCCTACTTTTCTTGCCATTGCTGAGCATTTTACCTTTCATATCTTTTCTAGAATTTTACAAAGCTGTTCCTAGCCTCTTCTGAACATGTCCTACACACACTTTTTCCTCTCTACAATTCTGTCTCCATATGGTCTTGACTCCTTCACTGTATGGAGGGATTTACTGTTGCCATTGCCAATGTATGTTGTGTATCTGAGGCCTCTTTCCTTCTCAGATCTTTGAAATATCCTCACCATACCTACCAGTTCCACTGAAGGCAGGGAACCATCATAGTTTGCTAAGCAAATTCTATGATGTTCTTCCTTTTCCTTTGCTATCCTGTTGTTGTCTGAAAACCAGGAATGACAGTAAGTACTCAACAGTATAGTCTATGACTTTCCCAGATTCACTTGAAGGAACAGTGAAAACACCATGTAGGGAAGAGAAGCCCCATTTCTGGTAACTGTTTCAGTGGCATTCAAAACAGATGTGAAATGCTTGTCCAAAAACTGCTGTGTACTTGGTTGGTTCATGTTCATAAGAGCACAAAACAATTCTCCAGCAATTAGTGAAAAACTACAGTAAATGGAACAAACTGTCAGAAGTCTGATATTAAAGACAATGTGCATCCTCTTCAGTCTCATGTTGTCTTCTCTAGTATCAGATTTGCTATTAACAATACTGTGTTCTTTTATCATTAATTCTCCAGCAGTTCTACCTTTCCCAATGCATGACATAGCATATACAAATTGCTTGTTAGTGGCAAATAAGTTCTTTCCCATTTTTGTACTTGTATACAAAACTTTCCAATTATGATAGTTCATTCCTTTGCACACAAATATTAGAGTAGCAGCAAGTCCACTTCTATTGGTAATTTCTAAGCTCAACCTTTTCCCACACGAACAGTGGCAAAATTTACTCATTACTTCTGACAGAATGTCCATATCAACAAACATATTACCACTTTGAGTACAATCTTGTGTAATCTCTTCTTTCTTTGGTGGGGTCCCTTCAGAAGCTTACAAGTGTCCAAATGTTCTCTTAGTCGCTCTTTACACCATAGAATCTTGCTTAGAAGTTGAAGTTGCAGAACTAGTACCTGCACTATGAGTACCAAAAACTTGTGGCAACTCAAATGGTTCATTTGTACTGTTACTAAGCTTACCAGTCTTCTCTTCACTCAATTGTTTGTTTCTGGTGAATTTGTTACCATGAAACTTCCTCTTCTTTTATTTGTGAGGACCATGCTTTCTGTCCATCCTCAAATATTCATGATTTACCATGGGAATAAACACTTTTGATGGCAAATTACACTATGGGAATTAGTAAAAGCACTTTCTTTGTTCAACATATAGTTTTATTTTTGTGACTCACTCATCAATGAAACATTATTGGCAAAGGGGGGTAGCAAGAATGCAGCATTTTGATAAGCAGGGGGAATTACAGACAAATTAGCTAAAAGTGTTTCAAAACAAGGAGGAAAAAACAATTTTGGATCACATTGCCATGAAAAACACAATGTAATAAATGCATTTAAATGAAAAACCTTTCATTTTTCCTACTTTTTAAGGGTTTTTAGTTTAGCTAAGCCTTTTTTTCCCCCACTGGATATTTAAAATAAATGTAGCTAAGAATTCCAAATATAAAAAAAAAAAGATATTGTGAGATTTTTTTTACATTTAAAGGGTATATGCTACCTTAAGCTTAACATTAATCAAGTCTTTATTAAGTACAACCTATATTTGATAAAGAGATAAATTAACATTGTAACTTGTGTAATTTTTTTGTTTTAGTTTAGTTGGGGATGAACTCAACCATACTTAATACTTTCAGTAAATAAACTTATGATGTTACCCTAACATCTAATGTTAGACCTTTTCAAAAACTTTGATAAGCTTTAAATAAGTTGTTGTACAAAATTTCTATTGAAGTATATTTATATCTACTGAAATGAAGTATGCACACATTTTCAGGAAAGAGAAAACTGAATATTATTATAATAAAGGTTGTACGCTATAATTAATATATATATATATATAAATGTATATGGATGTAATTAAAAATTACATAAATCTTTGAACTTTTGCTTGCTTTTATGACATTTACTATAGTAAAAAACTATCTATACAACAGTTTTAAATTTTAAATCTTTGTCACTACCTTTGTTGTATGCAGTTAGGTTATTACAGATACTTAAAAATGTTCAGTAACTATAACTTCCTTACATAACACAGTCAATTATCAATATTATTTTATTATGTTTTTCTCAGCTCACTATTAGCACATCATCTCATGCTAACTGTGAAAACAACATAGAAAAACATGCAAAATCACCTTTTAAAGATTGGCCATAAAAAAAAAAGTAGCAAGATTGAATTTCTCATAGATTGCATTTAGAGTTTAGAGATCGATGATGATTCACTTACTCTGCTGAGGCCTTCTGTTGGTCAATGTGATTAACCTGTTAAGCCTTACATGGCTTCATAAGAAATCTCTATCAGCTGAGTGTCATAAATTCAAAAGTGATGTCTGTGAAGGGTTAAAATGTAATGTTTTAACTGTAATAGTAAAACATGCTGTGCTAAAGTAGAAAGTTGCTTTTTGGGTAGAAAAAAGTTTGTAACTATTTTTCAAGTGAATGTTTATTTAAATCATTCGACACGGGTCGGTCAATTTGACCGAGTCATGTGACCTTCTGTACTCATTTAAAGTTGACATAAGTTTAATACTTATATCTCTCTATATATTGGGTAAATCTTCACGAAAATTTGCAGTCTTTCACATATAAGATAAAGTTTTGTCCATGAATATATTGAGTGTCTGTTTTAAAATAGTCCATGTGCAAAGGAATTTTCATGTTAAAATTAAAAATACTTTTCATCATCTCAAAGATCTCAAATTTCCTTTGTGTAATCCCTAAAACCTTCTAAATGCATTTCAAACTTTTTTTCCATTAAATCCGTATAGGTTTTATGTTATTTTCTCTACCCTAATCTCAAAACGGGATCGGTCAATTTGACTAACCTCGTAACCACCAAAAAAATCAAAATAAACCTAAATTAACCTTCTTTTCTTTCTAGTATGACTTCAAATTGCAACATGAAAGCACATTCGTTTATCCTAAGTAGCTCTAAGTTCGTAACATTATACATCTATTTGTAATTCAATTTTATTGTTTTATTGCCCTTTGAACCGTGTCTAACTGCTATCCACGCCATTATAAGTTGTAAGTCACTCAGGGAATGTGCAGCTCATGTTACGCTATCGATTTACATCACCAACAAGCTACTCGCATGCGTGTTCGTGAACAATTTTAATTATATTATTACTTATTTTACCTATTCTAGTCTTAAATAACTTAAAAAGATCCGTACTTTTAATTTTAGTTACTTTTATAATAATAAATAAAGAATAACTATGAAAAATAAGAAATAAAGTAACTACCCAATCTTCTTTTTAAACCTGATTTTTTTTAGCAATTATGGTAAAGCACTTAATAATTTTTATTTAATTAAATAATACACCAAAGAATATAGACTAATAACATGCAAAAAGTAAACAAATTCACTTACTTCTAAAAATTTTCCTGGCTTTTTAACTATGCGACAAGAGCCATTACAAATTCATCCAAGCTAGTCGTTAACTTTCCCAAGGGAATGATGTTGCTACCCAGAGTGAAATTGACAATTATTTGTTCAGAACACAATGTTATACAATATGCCATTTGATAGATG
>NW_013666355.1:390209-403865 GCF_000517525.1 Limulus polyphemus | reverse complement strand
TCAACAAGAGCCGTTACAAATTCAACCAAGCTAGTTGTTAACTTTCACACGGGAACGAAGTTGCTACTCCGAGTGAAATTGACAATTATTTGTTCAGAACACAATGTTATACAATATGCAATTTGATAGATGAAAACCTTGACTTTCTATTGGTTATAAGTAATATATAATGAAACGTAAGAGAGAATGTGACAAGTGGGTGTGGTAGGAGGGGTCTGATTTTCTCTTTGACCAAACAATATTGAAGGCTATAAAAATTATGGCTGTTTAAGCAATAATGATTTTATAGAGAGCATTTTACGTTTAATTTTGTACATTTTCGAGGGGTGATGGATAAAATAGGGATGATGACATGCTAAAACAAAATTTGTCATGTATGTTACACTAGTGGAAATTCAGGATTTTTTTATATATTTCCTTTTAGAATTAAGAACTTAAAACTTGTATAATATTAAAATATGGATTATTAGCTAAGATTTTATGCTATTCTAATTGGTATAACTTAAACAAAAAGTAGTTTAATAAAATTTTGAATGTAATACACTAAAACCTTGTGTCATGCACAGTAAATGGTACCCGTGGAGAAAGGGTTAATTGAAAAAGCAAACTTCCTTATACTTGAATAATACATCTGTAAATATAAAAAAGGGTTTGATCTAAGTGTGAGGACTTACCCCATCTGCTTCACGAATAGTTCTGACAGAAACACCTTTGTAAAAGGATCTATTGTATGGTTGGTCATTGAAAAATTGTCCAAGGCCTCCATGAGCAACCTCATCATCCAAATCTAGAAAATTTTTATTTCAATAAATAAATAAATACACTAAGCATAATACAATCCATACTTTTATCCAATAATTGAAATAAAATGATCAAAAGAAGTCATTGTATTATTTTTTTAATAAATCTAACATTTCCTGAAGTATACTTGTTTGTGTTGAATTTTGCACAAAGTTACACGAGGGCTATCTGTACTAGCCACCTCTAATTAAGCAGTGTAAGACTAGAGGGAAGGTAGCTAGTCATCACCACCCACCGCCAACTCTTAGGCTACTTTTTAAACAATGAATAGTGGAATTGACCAATACATTATAACACCCCCCACAGCTGAAAAGGCGAACATGTTTGGTGGGATGGGGACTCGAACCTGCGACCCGCACATTGCAAGTCGAGTGCCCTAACCACCTGGGCTCACTTATTATGTCCTAACCAGGTTCTCCACTGGGAATACCGCATATATATATGCTTTCCACTCACTTGAATACCAAAGTTCCTTCCTTTTTGGTCTCCAGTTCCTCAGCAAAATTCATAACAAAGAAACAAACATAATAAGTGATCGGCCACAAGATTCATAACTTAGGGAACAAGACACGCACAAAAATAAAATGTAACTTGAAAGGAAAAATCTATGTCCAAACGTAAGACATGAACTCCCAACAAACTAAAATCTGTGCTTCCCCAGCAGACATCATCTACCCCGAGACCTGGGACTAGTGTCAGATCCATTGTCTACTTACGGAGGGAATTTCATCATCCACCGTGATAAATCTTGAATTCATATGAACAAAGTAGAATTTAAAAAACATAAACATTTCTAAAACAAACAAGTAGAAACAATGAAAATTAAACACAAGAAGTTGAAACTAATATAAATTTGTGATATTTGTCACATGGAGAACATTAGACACAAGAATGCCAATCAAGAAAGTGAGGATTGTGTTGTAATGGTAGAGGGAACTACCTGCACCAGTATAGATGGCACAGTATGACTGGTGGAGGGGTATAACAGACTAGTGCATTGTTAAAAATTTTAGCAATTCTTAGAGGGCAAATCAAGGTCAAAATAGATTTGGGTGAGATAAGGTGGTACTGTTTTGGAACTTGACAATTTTCAGATGAAGTATTTTTGATTTTAACAAGAAAATCACTTTGCACTCTACACTTTTGACTCCATACATTCATGAATAAAATTTTAGTAAAAATATTTCAATAAAAATTCTGATTTTTTGTCTACGAAGGACTTGTAATGCTTTTCTGAAAGCTTGCAAAATTTCATTAAGATATACAAAAGTTACTTAAATTAAAATGAAACAATGTTAGTACCATGTTAAAATATTAGCAATTGATATGTTCAAAGGAAAACGAAGTTTCACAATAAAAAGTATAACGATACTTGAGATAGACAACATTGTTTATTAATAGCACAAGGAGACACAGATAAATGTGTCGTAATTCTACAAATTCCATCTTTGGTATCTAAAGCAAAATAAAGGAATTACATCACTAATAAGAAAGTAACTAAAATACATTGTTATAATAACTTACTAAGTTCATTACTTAAGAATGATGCACTTCTTTTATTTTGCTTTAGAAACTGAAGATGGAATCTGTTGAACTCCAACACATTTATCTGTGTCTCCTTGTGCTATAAATAAACAATGTTGTTTATCTTAAATATCATTATACTTTTTATCATGTTGGAATAATGCAACATTTGAATGAGTTACTAACCTACCAAATAGCTGTTTTCTTTTCTAATACTTGTATGTATATACATGTAAGGGGTATGTAAAAATTGATTAATCTAATGTAATCTATTAATGAACTCACTGTTTAATTGATTAGACAATATCACAAACTGACCAGCTCTAGTCCAATCGTTGAACATGTCCCACAATGGTCTTTTAAATGATTTACTTATTTTGCATGTATTAAATTAAGGAACCCTTCCTATTTTAGTTTTACACATTTGGATAAGTCTGTCCTTGGTATTTAAACTGCTCTTATCACAAGTGATTATTTTATGATTCACTGTTTTATAATACTACTTTTTATACCTACCCTTATCACA
This sequence comes from Limulus polyphemus, assembly GCF_000517525.1. NCBI lineage: Eukaryota > Metazoa > Arthropoda > Merostomata > Xiphosura > Limulidae > Limulus > Limulus polyphemus. Next base: position 401,014 of record NW_013666355.1, on the reverse strand, counting down.
CATAGATTCTTGTTTTACAACTTCAGGATCTACATCCCACCATTCCTGGATCTAAAAAAAATAATGCCAGAAATTGTAAAAACATTTGAATTTATCTAAAAATATCACAAAATAAAAAACACATATGGATGAGGATATAACAGTAAGTATGATCTTCATATTACAAATAAACACTTAAAAAGTATTATTTTCAAAAATGGCATACCCTATCTGATACAGTTCTGTTCTGATTAATTGCTTTATTTTTATGTGCCATATGTTCATTTTGTAACCAAAAAAGTTTAACGTTCAAATGCAACTTGTCATATTTTTAGTGCATGTACTCAATATATTTACAAAAGCCTTTCCCGAGCCCTTTAACCATGCATTGTTACCTGTTTTTTAAAGACAAAAATTTTGTATATTAGACCAATGGTAATGAATAAAGCAATTAACACCTATGACTGAAACTAAATTATTCATACCTTTTATAAACAAATATATATATATAAATGGATTTCAAGAAAGATCCTTTTTAAGATACAGTTTTGAAATCACTGTTTTATAACTTTTTAGCAGAAATTGCTTTTATTGCTATTAATGATGACTGTACACCACAGATGCTTAAACCACCTCTGAAATTTTGTTTCCCATTTCAACGTATTCTCAAACCAATAACTTGTTTTCACAAGTCTTGTATGAATGCAATAATTTTTTGTCATGCTTTTGTTTATCGTTCGTGTGTTATTCTTTTTATCATTTAGTTTACCTATGAATTTTTAGTTATATTAAAATGCAAACTCACCTTCAAGCCGATCACTATTGAGTAAATATGTACATATTATAAAACTGACACCAGCTTCCCTAGCAGCAAGGTAAAGATATTAATGTTGCAAGATATTATGTAAATTTATGATCATGAGACGTACTCTCATGAATTTGGAATACCATGTTATTGTTTTTTTTAAATTAGGTTTTTTCTTCTTCAAGTTCCTTTTCCTGATTCTATTATTTGAAATAATTATTATTGATATCTATGTTTTATTGTTCATTAGCATTAGTATCAAGTCCTGGCCAGGCAAGTATTTTTTAACTGTGATTTTGTTAAATGATAAATATTATTCCAACTGTTGTTACAATTTAATAATTTTTTTTTGTTGTTGTTGAACCCTGATTGTAGTTCCAGGTTATTTTAGACAGTTACATGCTATATAGTATTTGTGGTTGATCTTCTCTTCAGAGATGAAACTAGGTAAAACTTGAGTAATTGAGTCTTGTGCCTTTCTATATATGGATATACATTTGCAAACAGTGGGTATGTAATTGGTGAGAGAATAAGTTTCCTAAAGTTCTTCAAAGGTGATTTATTTATCCTCCCCATCACAAATAATTTTTACCATCCATGAAATGTGCAACTATCTCAATTTACCTGTCCAAGGGTAAAAGAAAAAACAAAATTTAATCAACTAAATACAACTTTCCTGACCTGTTTGTTGTTGTAAAGTCACGCCCTCATTAACTTCAACAATGTATTTAAACCTACAGATCCAATGCCCACTGATGCCCCTCCAAACATAACATCTAAACAATGCTTTACAAACAAGTATCACCAAATATCTTAATAAAAATAACATACAATTATTGCTTGATTCATACCCAAATATTTCTCTGCAAATTATGTTTCTAAAGTTCCCTTATATTTTTGCAGTCAGTGCTAAATTGACCAACTAAATCAACAACTAAAACTCCTCCTATTATCAATTTTCATGAAACTTAGCTTAGATGAATCAAGTACTTATAATGAATACAGTCCATTGATAACTGTCTGTAAACATACTGAAGTAAATATCCATTATTATCTAATAACCTAAAGTATCAAAACCTTTTTCAATCAAACCCATCAGCTAGATATACTTTCTCTTAAAGCAGAATAGAAAAAGTACTCTTGAGACCTGAGGAATCTGAGCTCTGTTCTTTTTTTCTGGCTTCTTTAACATTCTGTCTCTAGGATTTTCATCACCACCTGGAACACCTACATAGAAGAAAATGCATTTTGAACAGTGTAAGAAATAAATTAAAAGTTATGTTTCTTCCTTTTTACATGTACATCCCCTTCTCTATTATTAGTCTTAAATTTTTCAACTATAATGCCTAAAATTTGTTGCTAGACCAGTAGCCGAGGCCCTGATTTTTCATGATACCTTTACTTATGATATAAAAAAAATGAAATTAATATGATACTAAAGCCTGATGTCTCCTAGATAGTGTGCTTTTTTAACCATTTCTACAGTAGTTCACATTTTCCTAAATTGAAAATGTATCTCTAATAATACCTCCTCTCACACTTATAGCTATTACTCGACCGCCATGATTTCTTTCTTTGCCCATCTAAGCATTGGTCTGATTTTTTCTCGCTAGTTCCAATCTTTTATACCCCACTTAATTGCCCTTGACTATATTTATCTCGTGATACTCTCTATGTACATCAATGCACCCTCTATCCTGGTACTGTATATAAGCACCTCATTCAGATAATGTTATCACTTTTGCAAGACTGACCCAATCCCAGTCTCTAACACTAGCTCTTAGTGAGGAGGAAGGGCAGGAGGGTGTGTATTAGGTAAGTATTGTTGGAAATACATTTTCAATTTAGGAAAATATTAACTTCCAAACTATACATACCTTCACTCCAATTTATAGCTAGAATCCCACATTGATAAGGTGGAGGGGTCAGTGAGGGCATTATCTATACAGAAAGTGACTGCATAGATCATGGGTGTGTCAATAAATGAATGGCACCCTAGGGGGGTAACTTCACTACATCCAGAACAGGTATGCTCTTCACCCAGAACTGAATTCCTGTGTCATGGGTGGAATGGTACATGAGTTATCATCACTATAGGCCAGCCCCAACCAGATTGCCAAGGTTCAACTACTCAGGGTTGAAATTATAGGGCCATGGTTCCTATATTCCAGGTTTTTGGCTAGGGCAATATATACACTTATGAGTGGATCCCAACTTATAGCCATAAATTGACGAGTTCCGAGCCACTAGAATCATGACGAGAAGGTAAGCAACAACAAAGTGGACAAACCTTCTCCTAAACCTGATGAAGTCTGAAATGCAACACCCAAGGCTCAGAATGACTGGGTCTTGTATGCCTTACTCAAACTGAGGAAACAGAACTCATTTGGTCTGGAATTATGAACACTCGTCCTCACTCCCCAACCATATGGCAAGGTAAATTCCACTTGCCCTCAGAATTATGAGGAGGATGTGGAACAAACTGTGCTCAACCAAGGATGGGACCACACTGTGTTTGGAGTTACAAGGAGACAATGAACCCTTTTTCATGAACAATGTACTCAACCAATATTGATCAAAAAGAAGGGCCATGCTCAACCCCACCATATAGCCAAGCATCAAATCTGAACTGGTATTGGAAGTAGGCTCCCACATATGTTGGTGCCTCTCCTACCGACATCTGAGAAAAAAAAACATAACGGGATCTGGGTAAGAGGGCCTCCAACTTTGCCCTCTTCTCCAAGAGTGGAAAAAAATTCACTCTTAACACTCTGGAGGAAAAGCCTCTATCCACCACCCCAGTAACTGGAAACAGGTGTGATAAGGACTCCCTAGCTCCACTAGTAGAATCTGGGGGGTAACGCACATTGGGGAGCCCTGAGGGACAGCGCATTGGGTGAACTAAATTCCCTAAACTTTTAATAGCAAACTGACCCCAATTTATTCAATCCAATGACTGGCAAGAATGGGCAGGATCCCCTTATGCTTCACTCATGACAGTCCAGAATAGTACAGTAATACCACATAGTCAGCTTAGATAAAGTATACTGAATTAGTGGTTGCTAGTGTGGAATTGGTTTGATAAAAGCACACCTGCCTGGGCAACACTTGCCACAGAGTGGGATCCTGTGAAAATTAGGTAAGGGACCCTGAAAGGTAGTAATGAAAATACTCACCCCTCTGTATAATCTAGAGGTGACTGGGAAGCCAACAGACTAAAATAAGACACAGGTAAAAGCAAATCTAAGTTCACTCCAGAATGTCGAGGAATGCCCTCAAATCCACAAAACCAAATATATGCCTCCATCTCACTATGAATAAGATCACTGACACTGACAGTCTCAACCGAGAGTACCCCCCCCCCGGATTGTTATGCAATGCTAAATATCAAAGGAGTGACCTGATTTGCCTCTGTGCAAGAAATATTAATCTGGGAATCCATACCATAAATTGACCTGTCAATAGGAAAAGCTCAAAGAATCTCCAAACGATCGTAGCACTGGGAAACTTGTTAGTGATGCTTAATCTAGAAAAAAGTGATAGCATTATCTGAATGAGGTGCTTAAATACAGCACCAGGAAAGAGGGGGCATTGACATAGGTGGAGAGTGTCACGAGATAAATATCGCCAATGGCAATTAAGTGGGGTATAAAAGAATGGAGTAAGCAAGAAAAAATCAGACCAATGCTTAGATGGGCAAAGGACGAAACTCTGGTAGTCAAGTAATAGCTACAGCATAAGAGGAGGTATGTATGTTTTGGAAGTTTAGTTTTTAACTATTTAAATGCATTATATAAAGAAAAAAAAATATATATATATATATATATATATATTAATTTATAGTTACATGAAATATCTCTTTTTTTTTTTTAATACATATGTCTAATATTGAATATTCAAATATTATGCATATCAAAATTAAATATTTATTTCTCAATACAATAACTATGCATAATGAAGAAACCTACCAGTTTCTGGTGGAGACAAATGTTCTAACATTCCAAAGTTATGGAAAATTTTTTGAAAATGTTTAAACATTTCCAAAGGTTCTCTAAGCGTTTCATCAAAATTAAATAACTCAGTTTTGCTGCCAGAATGTCTTTCAATGTCAACTCTTTCTTCATTGCTGTTGTCATCAGACATCCATATATTTGGTGTCTTCCTGAAGAAATCATCTAAAAAGTCTTTTTGACTGAAAAGAAAAAAAACATTCATAATTCATAACAAAATTTTTCACCATACTTTGCAAAGCATTAGCTTCCTAGTTTATAATGGCTACATTTAATACAAGCTATCAATAAATTAAAAACATGTTTTGAACCTTTTCACAATCAATGTGTAATTACTTATAAATACCATAGTGCCAAGTGTATTATTAATTCACATTGACTTGTTGGAAACTATTATACATATACCTGTTTTAGAGAAAGCTACATCACATTAGTATACATGGAATTTTGAGTAAAATAAAGGTAATTATTTCTAATAATCCCTACTATCTTCAATATATATGTGTAATTTGTGTAAAAAATAAAAATAATCAAAGAAAGCTGTATATAATTTTTTTGTTCTTTTAGTCTGCATGTAGATACAAGTCATCATACAGTAAGCTATGAATCTCACTACCTATACATTCCTTTAGTTGAGCATGTATACATTAAACATCAAAAACTACATTTTTATCTGTTCTTTCAGTAACCTGTATGATACTATTACCAACCATCACAGAGATAGCTCTAGTCTTCATTATGTTCTTTTAATCAGCTATAGGAAATGTCTACATATTTGGCATTCAAATGGAATTTAATAAGTATTTACCTCTAGATGGCACTTAACTAGTTTAGCTAATCTTAGTTCTTCTTTACCTTTCCTCTTCCACCATCTTATTAATTCTATCATTCACAACCTACTTTATGATTCACAAGACTTTGCAAACAGAGTAGGGTCTCTCCTACATTTAACAGTTGCAGAAGAGAAAATAGAGCAGATATGTGTTAATCTAGATGTAAGTACTCATTCAAATTCCATTTTTATAAACCTTGTAATTTAAACAATAAAATACTTATAGATGAACATTTCTACTGATACAATACATTTTAACACTGCTGCACTTATTGGGAATAGATACAATGTTTTACATTGTAGTTTATTGTCTCTGATAAATGGCTATCATATAAATTTTTGCATTTTCCTGAATCATCATAAATTTGTTGAAATTTGTATCACTGTAGTATTTTTTTTCTTTCATCTAATTACAAAGACCTAAAGAGAATAGCCAAGAGGTCTATCATGTATGCTAAATACAAAACTTCCACATAAGCTATCATTCAGCCAAAAACAAGAATATCAATATGAACATCTATAAAGTTAGCTGATATATGTTAGACTCTTCTCCAAACCAGAAACTTTTGAATCACTCTTCTGCACCCCCAAGAAGAGTAGAAAGTATTCATAAATAAGCTGAACCTTCATAGAAAGATACAGAGGCAACACCTTATTGATGCTATTAACAGTTTTAAGCCTTCTGAAATCATACTACTTACCCTCCTCTGAACATTTTCCAGAAGTCAGTATCTTTTCTAACATAAGGAGACCATAACTTTAAACACTATTCAAAGTAAAGCCTAACTCGTGAATTGTATAATTACCTCTTTTTGCCATGAATGTCAATAAAAACACCCTAAAGTTCCTGTTGTAAGGAGAGGAAATCCACTGTATATTTTAAATAAAAGTCTAAAGACACAGCTTTCTGAGTGCATAATTTATTTTTTTTAAGTTTTATAAAAAAGTTTTGACCACTTATGTGGTCACTTACTGTATGAAATATTAAAAAAGTTCATGCATTAATATTTCATACAAAAGACGACAGTTTACCTGCTGATGACCACAAGTGGTCCAAATGTTGTTATAAAGTTCATAAAATAAAATAAGCCACTCATAAAGCTGTGTCTCTGGGCTCTTATCCTAAAATTCTACTAGCTTTACTAATAGTAACAAAGCACTAAGTCAAAATCCATTTCTTAAGTCATAATGTTGGATTGGTTCCAATCTATATTAAGTGTGTGATCCAAATTATATAACTCATATACATCACCTTGTGTTTACCCAAACCAATATTTACCAATATTCTGTATGTGTCTATCTGCATATAGTTGGCAAAATGCTGGTCTGATTGTCACCAAATATGACAAGTACTCTTATGGACCTCTGGGGAGTATTATATGGAGGTTGGCATTCAGGTCTGAACCCCTAAGCAACCTCCTGACGGCTCTTATGTCAATTTCATTCATTTAGCAGGTATGTCAGCTAGTTATAATAACATATAAATTTGCAAGTTGAGTAATAGATGACAATCCTAAGGGTTGTACTGAACCCCTTAAAAACAGGAGTAATATAAGTAACAATCCATAATACTCAGGCACTTGCACACTCTCTACTGATCTACTAGAAATGATAAAGGCTTGGTATCTAATATTAACTCCTTAAAAACCACATTTGGGCCTGATGCTTTATCTACTTTTAATCTTTCTGTCCAATACTCAGGGTCCATAATATTACTAGTAAATTCTCTTATAAAAACAGAAAAGCATTTTATAGGCTCAGTCATCTCATCTTTTCAAGATGAAAACTTCTGTTATATTGATGAGAAACATTTGTAGCATCTAGATTTCATTTGTTGTCAAGATATAATTACTAAATTAGATGAATTTCACAAACTTAACCTTATTTAAGTGTGACAAGTGTCCTTCCTCTTTTTAAGCTTTTAAACTGTATTTTTTTGTTTTAGTTGTTGTTAAGCACAAAGCTACACAATGGGCTATCTGTGCTCTGCCCACCACATGTATTGAAAGCATTGTAAGCCTGCAGACTTACTACTGGGCTTTTTTTTAAACAACTTTTTCAAAAAAGCATGTCAAAGTTCCATTGTTTCATTACATAAAAGTTAGTGTTATTTTTTGTATACCTAATCTAGTCTTATGTACGTCAGTAGCAAAAAAATCTCAGACAAGCCTTATACAAAAGTACATTCTTTTCTGCATCACATTCTAATTATGTTTATATTCTAAACAATCCACCTTGACAACAATTTCTGCATGCATTCAGATCAACATTTGGGTATTAAAATGACATTTCTATGCAGATTAAAAAAGTAGATTTACATGAATCAAATTATCAATGTTACAATTCATATAGTGGCTGTTTGGGAAAAATTTGAAATACATTTTGCTTTTACATAAATTTCCATAAGAAAATCTATATGCTTGCTAAATTTCAGATATTAAGATAACATTTCTATGTGAATTTCAAGCATATATTATAGTTGAATAACAGTAGTTTTCGATGTCTGCCATATCACAGAGTCAGTAGATTGTATATGAAAGAATAGCCAAGGTACTCAATAGGCATAATATAAAAATGCATGCTAAAAAACCAACAACGTCAGAGACACTTACTTTAAAAGATGATTGCCACTCACTTTCATTTGTTTCTCTACCCAACAAGGCAAAAATCATTGCTAAGATACCAAACCAGTAAGTGACCAACCTACCAAATTTTTCATATTTCTTCTTCTTTCATCAGCCAAGATAACTCTAGAACTACTTTATCACTAACGTTAGCTTAAAACCAAATCCACTCTATGTGTTTCTGGACAGTGTACAATGTCATCGCTTAGTCATAACTAATAATAAAAACAAATAATAATTCTACTGTAAACAATGTTATCATTAACCCTAGAAGTTAGCTTGTTCACAAAAATCTGGTGTTTCTTTAAAAAGCTTAGATACAGGGTGAAACAGGAATTACCAGCCAATAATAAATAAATATTAGATGACTGTAACATGTAGAATACCCAATGCTTAGAACATTATACAATTGGTGTCTTTAGGGAGCCAACCCCTATATTATGTATGAAGTGTAAAAGTAAAAAAAATCAATATACATATTAAATTTTATTACACACATTCATAGAATACACTAACTTTCTATCAGAAGAAAAAACATAACAAAACCAGTAATTAAAAGTATTTTGCAAATGTAAAATGATGTAGGGATGGCAGTGCCAAAACAAATACAAACAAGAATATAAAGATAATACACCTATACATGAATCATTTCTAGTCTACTTGACTTTCAATATTAAAATTCAATCCTCTGAGCCCTGACACAGTGTGATCAAGATCAACCTGTTGCTACCTACTGGTAATACTAGCAGCAGGTTATCAAAGAGATGACACAGTATTGCAGTTATCCCATGAGACAGCATGGTCAGGGTCAACCTACTGCCAGTATCATACCCAGAGAAGTGTCAATGTCATAATCACCAACACAACAATATTGTGTCATGAGTCAGGTAATATGTAATAGGCCTATTACCAGCAAGTTACTTCAGTTTCGGAAGAGACATCATACTGACAAACTGTGGATTTACTTGATTGAAAGATATCAGATCATAAGGTAAGAAACAGTCAAGCTAATTTTGTAAAAAAGCACTAAGCTTTACAAAACGATGTTTTTTGTTAGGATTATGTTTGGAAGCATATTTTAAACCTCAAACTATTCGGTGCATTTTTCTTAGAGGGCCTGTTTGCACTGATCAATCATTGAAATTCAAATTTTTCAGTTTCAAAATATCTTAGTCTTGAATATTGCACTTTATGTAACCTCAAATTACTATATTCATAGAAGGTGAAATTACCCTATAGGGTTAAGAACCTAAAAGAACAAACCAAAATTTACTATTAGTATTATGGAGTATATATATAGCTGTAAGTCTGCAGTATGGCTTAAACTAACTTCACAAATATTAAACCCATCAATTCTGATTATGGGAACTTGCCTATTCTCTTGACTGTAATGGCAAAACTTTACAGGCAGATCCACTGTCCCTTAATTTTGCCCCACCCTGGAAAAATTTCTGCAGATGCCCATAACTACTACCAGTACTTGTACTACAACTAGTTTTCCCAAAAGGGGGCCTAAGGCCACCTAGAGGGGTCACATGTTTTAACTACTCACACCAATATGCAGTAGTGTTGTTTGATAGTAAGTCAGTAGACACTAAAATGGCATCATATAAAGGACCCTTAACATTGCAATTTGTACTATGGTGATATCAGTAAAACATGTACATGCCATGAATAACAAGAATTATACACTCTGTACACTACACAGTGGCATAGTAAAGGTTCTCAGCATCTGGGGGCAAAGACACTTTTGGTGCCCCCACTTCTGAAATGTTTTGATTATTTGTTTTGTAACTCATTACCCACTTAATGACAATAACATAAAGAATTAATTACCATCTTACACAGGCATAAAATAAAGTCACAATATAACATCTTATGATATCACAACTGTAAACCTAGAACTAATGAAATATAGTCTACTATGTGTACTTACAAAATTTATAAATCATTTTGACATTCATGTCATCCAGTATTGTTCAAAGTCACATAGCTAGAGTAATCTTTGAAGCATGCAGAATAAATTTCTGTTATATCCATAGTTTTGAAACTTATGTTTTATATGAGAAGCCAGTCACTTGTGGTGTACATGGATAAAAACAGATTGATAAAATACTACTTAAGTTTACAAATAACAAATTTTATTAGTTTACAAAACTGTAAATATACTCAACTAGATCTTGTTCAGGTAGCATTCTGGTATTCATGGTTACATTATATGAACCTTTCGTGCTTTTGCTGCTGCAAATGCATCAATTAAACTATCAAAATTTAAGGTATTAAGTACATCTTTTTGAATACTTAATATTGTCAAGTTACTAAGTCGTTCTTGAGTCATTGAGGTTCTCAGGTATGTAAGAATTAATTTCAGCTTGCTGAAGGACCTTTCACAACTAGCAATAGAAACCCCAATTGTTAACAAAATCTGCAATGCAATTCTTAAATTTGAGAAAACATCTTCACCATATGAAATTATAAATGTTAGCAAATCAGTTGCAACATTGGTTCAGGAAAAAACGTGCTGTATTCTTTTACATATCAACATTCTACAATCT
>NW_013666355.1:387084-389278 GCF_000517525.1 Limulus polyphemus | reverse complement strand
TATACAGTACAACTTACAATTAAGTACAAAGTATATAACACTAATTCAGTAAATGGTTTATAAACTTGATTCTTTATATTACAGCTATAGTTATATTGGGTAACAGTAACAGTGTAAGACAATTTCCCAGCTTCTTTTTACCACTTCACTAACAATTAACATTAGCGTTTAGGCCTAATTCTAATTTTATGCCACAATGAATGGATACACCAGTAGTAAGTAGGCGCTATTATATTTACGTCTCGTAAATTCACTCTAACTTCTAGTTCTACATAACTTTGTAGAACTAGAGCTTATACTAGTAGGAGTTCTAGCTCTACAAATTTAATATCTGTGAAACATGAGACAAACCTTTCCGCATTTATCTTATCGTCGTATTGTCGAAAATCTTCAGGTTCTCTACGAAAACCAAATAAACGTTGAAAAATATCATGAAAATTCATTTTCCAAAAGAACCCTCTACTAGAAGTAGAAGTTCTAGTTCTACTTGAACCTTAATGATTAAAACTCTATACCACAGTTTTGCTAACCACACTTATCGTAGTTATTAATATTACATCATTGAAGTCGCTTCGGCCCATAAACTAAAGCGCACTCAGCGTATCACTTGAAGTCAGCTAGCAGTAATACGTCACTGCTTAAAAGCTATTTTCCGAAAGACCGCAAAATGTTGCTTTGCCTTTAGCCAAGATGGCGTACACCGAAAATGAAATAGTTACTGCAGTGTCTGCTTGCACATCTGTTGTTTCGCTTATAACTGACGTCCATTGTGATATGATTCAGACAAATCGGATAGTGTTAATAATATTACTGCCTTTGTTGCGTTGCGCTGCAATAAGGTTGCTTAAAGTAAAACTTACAGAGCAAAGGTAAAGGATTATGTGGAAAACTGAAAGACAGTACTGCAGTACATGGATGATGCTTTTCAAAGTAATGTTACGTCTCCGTTCGTTAATTAACTTTCCGTAACTTCGTTCCGACGAAACTTTAGCGACACAAGTCCTTACTTAATAAAACTGGTTTATTCTTTCCGAATACAACTTTACGATACACTTAATTTCAACAATCGCGCTAAAACAAACGCTATAACAACGAACGTTAACTTCAACAATACGTCTCTCTCTGACTGCAGTTCAATTACTCATTACCTACACACACATTATTGTCCCGTCACGTTGTCACCCTCTTTTATATACCAGACTACCCTATGTCTAGTAAATGCTAGAGCATTCGCCAAGGTACAGGATAGTTCTAGAAACGTGGCGTCACACTAGTCGTGTGACTTCGCTGACGCAACAGTAATTTTACATTGAGGAAGTCTACAGTTGAGGCAGGCCTATGTTTAAAGTGCTTAGGAATCGCTGATATTTTCTTGTCTTATTTTAAACTTCTTTACAGGCACAAAATTTCAAATATGATTTTTTTCACGTTAAGACAACCCTAGTATTAAAGAAATATACCCGAGTGTAGTTGTGAGTATTATTACTATTAGTAATGTTAGCACGTTATATGTTTTATGTTCATTTTGGCTGCAGTATGTTATTATTCATTTATAGAGTTTTAGTAACAAGAAATGAAGGCATATTTTCTATGGCTCTATTAATATCAAGGATAGGCTTTTAACATATTTTCGTTTTTTATTGCAGGAACTTGTTAAACTTATGGTAACAAGAAAGCCTTGCAAGTTGCAGTACTGTAGGAGGCCTAGAGTCACAGTAGAAAAAAATGTTTAACAGCTTTATGGATACTTTCAAACCAGAAGTCATACCGAGATGTTTCAGATCACTTTAATGCATCAAAAGGTCACCTCTTTGAAATAGTAGATTCATTCTGCAATAATATATGTGACCTCACAAATCAGTATTGTTACGTCTCAGTTCATTAGTTGTTTTTCCGTAACTTCGTTCCGACGAAACTTTGGCGACACAAGTCCTTACTTAATAAAACTGGTCTATTCATTCCGAATACAACTTTACGATACACTTAATTTCAACAGTCGCGCTATAAAAAACGCTATATCTCACGTGGCCAAGAATATTTTGTCCGCATACATTCAATTACTCATTACACTGTTGTCCCGTCACGTTGTGAGCGTCTTATATATATATATACCAGACTAACATATATCTAGTAAATGCTAGGGCATTCTTGACGGAACAGGATATTTCTAGAAATACGTGGCGTGATACTAGTC
>NW_013666355.1:385275-386084 GCF_000517525.1 Limulus polyphemus | reverse complement strand
TAGCTGTTGGGACTTTCACGATGGGAGTTGGTGAGTGTCCCTCAACACCATCCACTACTGGTCTCCTTGAGGCTGACTTGTTGGTAATATTCCTCCTATACTGGCTCCTCAAATGTCTGTGCTTTCCACAGTTCCAACAACTTTTCTGGATACCAGCCTTTCCTGCTGTGGCATCTCCCCTGTGTTGAAGTTGCCAGCAATGAGCTCTCTTGTGCCCAGGTTTGTTACAGTGCCAGCAAAGTCCCTCAAACTTTCTGAAAGCTGACCTTTTCTGGGCTTGAATCCAGATGACTGTACCAACCTCGGTACCTCTGTGCTGGACTTAATGTAGGATTCAAATATGAGAGCTCTGGCCATTGCATCCTGCATGGTAGAGGGGTGTGCTTGCTTCACTTGCATCTTAAGTTGTGGACTGTTCAAAGCATCTACGAACTGATCCCTCAGGAACAACTTGAGGAGATCGGGTGGTGCAGTTGGGTAGACCTTGTGTGCCATGCTTTCCAAGTCCTGTGGCAGTTCTTTCAGGCTCTCCCCTTTAGGATGTGACTTCTATCGGGACTGAATATGTCTGCATTAGGGTTTAGCTGCGGGGTCTGGAAGGGGCTTGCCATTGTCTGGGGCTGATTAAGTCGATGGTTAATGTGTTCTCCTTGTGTAAAAGACAATAGATCATCCTTTAATGTATCTAATTCGCTTTTAAATTTACTAATGTTTTCCATTTGTTCTTCTTGCCACTGTTGTAGTCTCTCTTCTTGTTTATTTTCTTTCTCCTCCAATAGCTGTTGTAATCTCACTTCTTGTTTCTTTTC
>NW_013666355.1:382737-384275 GCF_000517525.1 Limulus polyphemus | reverse complement strand
TGCTAGGGCATTCTTGAAGGAACAGGATATTTCTAGAAATACGTGGCGTGATACTAGTCACGTGACCTCGCTGACGCAACAATATAATGTGACCATCTGGAAAAGACACTGAAAATATTGTTGCAAACTTTAACATTTTATGTGGAAATAATTCATTTCCTAGAGTGTTTGGGTGTGTTGATGGCTTACATATTCAAATCAGCAAAGTAGGAAGAGATTCACCCAGTTATTATAACAGGAAAGAGTTTTACTCTGGGATTTTACAAGTAGTGTGTGATTCCAAATTTCAGTTTTTAAGTGTGTTTGCAGGCTGGCCACGATCATCCAGTTATACAAGGATATGGAAAAACAGCCCAGTGTTTTCACAGCTTGTCTCATCATCAGTTGTAAATGTACATTTACTGGGAGACAGTGGCTACCCATGAAATTCATTTTCAATGGTGGCATACAAAAACTATAGAAATATGTCAATGCAGCCAAAGCAATTTAATCTGTGACTCAATTCCACACGAGTTGTGATTAAAAAGCATTTGGCTTGGTAAGATACAGATCTAGACGGTTAAGGTACTTGTATATGAAAAAGTTAGACTTGGTATCTAAAGTCGTTGTAGCTTGTTGCATATTGCACAATATATGCATTATTCAACGAGACAATAATGTTGTTGTGGATCATGACAGTCAACCACACATGGAACTTTAAAGAAACAGGTGCAAGTAATAACAACAATGAAGGTATTGCAAAAAGATTTTCTGGTAACCACTTTTCAGAGCCGAAAAAGTAACTGCTTTGCAAGTGTGGCCTGTTATAAAACCAACCTTATTAGACTTTTAAAATGTTGTTTTAATATTTATGTTTATATTTATTTAGGTCTTATTAACTATTTTTTATTTTGTTGTTTTGTGTGCATTCTGTGGTAAAATTCACCTGTCAACATTAGCTAATGTGAAGACAAGTTGTCACAGGAGTAATGATTAGAAACAGTGATGTTTAACTCCTTAGCACAGTAAATTCATAATAGGTATACAATTTAAATATTATGTTATTATAATGGAGCTTGCGATGTTTTCGTCCAAAACTCGAATCTCGGAAACAACCGTACCGATCATCACCAACAATAACTGGGTAATATTTTTATAACACACAATATTTTTATAGCTGAGCAATAAATAAAACAACTGAAATTTACATAAAAATGATATGTTTCACATTTAACCAATAAAAATTACAAACAAAAAAAATTAAGTTTCAAATATAAAACGCCCGGCATGACCAGGTGGTTAGGGGGCTCCACTCGCAATCTGAGGGTCGCGGGTTCAAATCCCCGTCCCACCAAACATGCTCGCCCTTTCAGCCGTGGGGCTGCTATAATGTAACGGCCAATCTCACTATTCCTCGGTAAAAGAGTTGGCAGTGGGTGGTGATGACTAATTGCCTTCCCCTTAGTCTTACACTGTTAAATAAGGGATGGCTAGCGTAGATAGCCCTCATGTAGCTTTGCGCGAAATTAAAAAAAAAAAAAAATAATATATATATATAT
>NW_013666355.1:378033-382265 GCF_000517525.1 Limulus polyphemus | reverse complement strand
GCTAAAGTTTCATCGGAAAGAAATTATACGGGAAATTTACTAACGACCAGAGACGTAACACTTCAATAAAATCTACTCTGTGATGTAATGCTGTGATAATAGCTTCAATAAAATCCTTTTTCTCGTAGATGGGGCAGATATTTCTGCTAGTAGTAATAAAATATAATGTACAATACAAGGAAAAAATAGTCAAATAAATTTGTTATTTTGGCATATATTATTACTATGTTTTTATTTCTTGGTTTCCACTTTAAACATAAACAAATTGATAAAAAAATAGCGAACACTTTTATCAGTTCTAGTCATTTCTTTCTTTTTCAGCAACTTGTAATGTAGCATCTGTAAGTCTGTTTATTGCCTGCAACATTTCTTGTTCCCTTAAATCTTTCTTCTGAAAAATGATTAGGGAAATTTACTATGGTAATCGCCCTGTGTTAAAAATATGCCAAAACATAATCGCAGAGGCAGAAAGCTCGAGTAACGATGAACTATAACGATTTGAATAACAACAGCAAAATCGTGAACCTTTCATGCGTCAGTTTCCAATTAAAGCGTTAGAAAATGTACGAGTTATAAATTTCCAATTAACGCGTATGCTAGGAAAACACCGGAGTTTTTGATGGCAGAGAGTGAAGGACTTAGAAAATTTTGCAGTACGACAATATTAAGGATGGCGAATTAAATTTTAAAACTACTCTCTCAGTTTTTTTGATAAATTCCCACATTACAGTAGATATCACCTGAAATAATTTTATACTGGAGTCATAATAAAGATTTTTGGCTTTAGCAAACTGTCAATACTAGATCTCCAGCCTTGTTTGAATATTTTTTGCGATCCGTATTTGTAGATTTTATATTCTCAGTTTTAATTATTTTCTATGTTAGCTTTTTTAATTCACAGCAAGGGGTAAATATATGCCTAGAGTAAGATACAACCCCTACTATGCGCGTATAAAATTTTACCAGTAGAAAAGCAGTTTTATCAAGTACAACAAATGCGTCTAAAACATCGTTTTGAATAAAAGCTTCGTGTCTTTTAAAGTAATTATTTACTGAGCCAGGTAGCTTTGTGCTTGAGATTTCGTGTAAACGCATGAAACACGTGTCGAGTACAAAAGCAGCCGCTCATAAAAATCATGTATTTATAACCACATAAATCAACTTTCATTGAAAAATAATTAACTTTTAAATAGGTCATGGACATTTACAGCTTTCCATACAGTATATCTGGGTAGCATTCAGAGGATTTACAATAGAATTTAAATATCTTATCGATGTAAATAATGGAAATTATTCTTTAGCATTAAAATATTGTTACGACAGCGGAAGTCACGTGACCCTGGTAACACGTAATGAGTATCTGGAGTGTTTGCTAGACACGCGCTCTTATAGTATATATAAGACCGGCGAGAAGTGACGGCATATAATTCATTGAATTGCAGACAGGCAGAGATACAGACGGAGAATTGAGTCAAGCGTGGTAGTAAGTAAAGCACGTGAATCGTTCAATGTGAATGATAGAGTGTGTTTAAGTTAATGTGACTGAGGAAATTAAGTGTATTGCAAAGTTGAATTGAGAAATAATAAACTAGTTTTATTTAAGAAAAGACTTGTATCGCTGAAATTTCTCGGAAATATTTTCTACGAAAAATTAAGAAACGAATACAGACCTAACAATATATTTTAGTATGGCTATCATGAATCAACATTGATGAAAAATTTAATAACAATACTTTTAAAAATTATGATAGAAATAATTGGGAAAGAGAACGATTGAAAATGTTAATTATACTCTATGCAAGATAAATATTTGTTTTACTTACATTATTTAATATAGATGATCCTCCTATAAAATTTGACTCTTAGTTTACAACTTCGAGGTTTATCATCAAACTATCACCAAATTATTTAAAGAAAAGCTATGCGAAATCTTAGGATTTGAACCAAAAATTTATTGTGATCAAGAAAAGAGAGGAAAGTGTAGTGCTAACAACTCTAGAAGGGTAGAAACATTCACATTCATTGTCGGGTTATCAATGGAGTATTATACAATAATCAGTTTAGCGATATTTTGTATGTCTTTACTCTTTTTAATACACCTGACAATTCAAATAAAATTCAAGAAACAAATTCAATATATGCAGATTAAAAGGTCAAATTTATTTATATAATAAGACTGAAGATTACAGATGAAAACAAACATCAAATTAACTTGAGCAGACAATGAGTTTTATATAGATTACCTTTTAGTAACGATAAATTAATTAATTATTATTGATGCTTTAAACAAAACAAAAAATAAAGTTCTCGAAGTGCTATGGAATAAAGCAAAATATTTTATTGCAGATAACACCACAGAAAGTATATTAGTAATATCTTAAAGAAAAAGACAATATCTACCATTTTAGATAAAAAAAACACCTCAATCCCAATATGGAACTTGATTTAAAATATTTTAATTCCAATTAAATGGAAATAATTTGGAATACAACGATTGCATCTAATTATTACCAAAACATTACATAAAGTTTTGAATACAAACAATATTATGAAGATAATGTCATCACCGATGAAAAAGAGTCAGCTAAATACGAATTCAGCATTAAAGATAGAAACAATAATATATTGCATTTTAATGATTTTATTTGTCCATAATTAAAAATTACGAAGCAAAATGATTTGTCATTTAGAACAAAAAATGTAACAAAGATTAACAAATTTCACAAACGTTTATAGCACGAGGGAAGCATCTAATATTTTCTTCAATATAGATACCTCAGAAACTCAGATTTTAATATCTAATGATGATGGATCAACAACAGTGGGTGATGTGAATGGTAAAGATAAAATTCATATCAATATTCAAACGTAATGCTTCATACAACGAAGGTTTTATAAAATAATGGATTCTAACAAAAAAAATAGTGATAAAATTATGCTACCATTTAAACAATTCTTTGGGTTTTTTAATAAACTTGGATAAAATTATTTGACATATCTACATGAGATTAAATCTCTCTGGACAAATCAAAGTAATGACATGACTTATACTGATGTAGCTGGTAAAAATTATAAAATTGTTATAAGCGATATTTCGTTATGGTTACCTCATATTAAACTCTATCCCAAATAACAAGTTGAATGCAGTATTTTTACTCTAACTCTTCAAGCTGATGTTGAAATCAATTAGAGTGGTTTAAGAGTTTTCAAAAGTAATGTTCAAAACGGATCATGTAGTACATATATTTTAAACAATATACGTGATGAAATTAGAAACATTTGCATTGATCCCCAGTTTCAATATAAGGAATATCACCAAACCGAATACAATATGATTTTCGATAATTTTGATATATTAAGAATGTTAGTTACATTTAATAACGACCACCTGGAAATGATTTTAAACTGCCTGATGATGACATTTAATAGAGTAAAAATGAACAATTAAAAATGCTAAAGAGGCGACTAATAATAATGATGCTATTAATTTATCGTTAATGGAAGAACATATTTTTAGTAAAACAAAAATGGATGACAAATCTCTGAATAATGTTCTAAGTAAAAATATTGTCATGATATAAAATACTGTTTGGTTTAGATATTATTGATTAATATATTTTTGTGAGTGAATATTTTTTTATTGTTTAGGTTTTGTTATAATAGTTAAAAGCAGATGTTTTAAGAAGTTTTGTTAATAATTCATTGATGTTGAAAATATCGAACGTCACATGCAAAATATTAATCTCGAGAATATATAATCCAGACAGACGATTGAGTGATTTGTAGCTTAAGTTATTAAGCTATAAATAGCGTTAGACAAGCGGAAGTAGCAGACAGATAGTAGTGTTACGTATCTGCTTGTTTGTTAATTCCTGGTATAAATTCTTTCCGAGAAACTTCAGCGATACAAGATCCTTTCTTGATTAAAACCAGTTTATTCTTTCTCGATACAACTTTTTTTTGTAATACACAGAATTTCCACAGTCACTTTAAATTTAACAACCGTTATAACACACGCTATAAATCACAGTGATTCACACACTTTACTTACGGTACCTACTGTTGGTGCCTACTTTTCGCTTGACTCAATTATCTATCTCTTCAATGAATCTATATCTCTTCTGATCCCGCTGGTTTTTCTCGCCAGGTTTATATACTAAAAAAGTGGGCATCTAGGAAACACTTGGACATTCACGGGGTTCCTCGATAATTCACGATCCTTCGAGAAACTC
>NW_013666355.1:375639-377132 GCF_000517525.1 Limulus polyphemus | reverse complement strand
CTGGATGGGTCTTCCACTGCTTCCACAAGCATAGGGCTGCATTGGGGATGTTATTTTATTCTACCCCAAGTTAAATACACACTTCCTCGGTAGTAAGTAGTCCAACCCTAATATGCATTGGTCTTCAATGTCAGCCAAGTATACTTTGTGTATGTCCTTTATGCCCATGAGCTCAATAGTTACCCAGACTGGTTCCCACAACCTTGCATAATGTCCTGTCACAGAGCTTCTGTGCACCTTCTGGTACGTCTTTGTGATCCAGCACCTTGATCCTCACAAGGGTTTGCTGAGAAGCAGAATCTATGACAAAGTTGTACTTTTGGTCATCCAGCTTTCCTGTCACGTAGACACTATGTGTACTTGCTATTTTACACTTAGGTGTTGGGACTTTCACGATGGGGGTTGGTGGGCATCCCTTAGCCCCAACCACTACTGGTTTCCCGAAGCTGACTTATAGGTAGTATTATTCGTACACTGGCTCCTCATATGTCCTCACTCTCCACAGTTCCAACAATCTTTCTGGATACCAGCCTTTCCTGCTGTATCATCTCCCCTGTGTTGAAGTTGCCAACATCAAGCTCTCTTGTGCCCAGGTTTGTTACAGTGCCAGCAAAGTCCCTCAAACATCTCTGAAAGCTGACCTTTTCTGGCCTTGAATCCAGATAACTGTACCAACTTCGGTACCTCTGTGCTGGACTTAATGTAGGATTCAAATTCAAGAGCTCTGGCCATTGCATCCTGCATGGTAGAGGGGTGTGCTTGCTTCACTTGTATCTTAAGTTGTGGACTGTCCAAGGCATCTACGAACTGATCCCTCAGCAACAACTTGAGGAGCTCGGGTGGTGCAGTTGGGTAGGCCTTGTGTGCCATACTTTCCAAGTCCTGTGCCAGATCTTGTTAGTCCAGAAGAAGGATAGGACCCAACGTTGCTGTGTGGATTTCAGGGCTCTTAACAGTATAACCGAAAAAGACTCATACCCACTGCCAAGAATTGATGATACTCTTGATGCCCTTAGTGGAGCCAGGTGGTTTTCAACTCTGGTATTAAAGTCAGGATCCATCAAGTAAAAATGGCTGAAGCAGATAGATTTAAGACAGCATTTAGTTATGGCCAAGGTCTCAGGCAATACCGAGTGATGCCATTCGGGCTTAGTAATGCTCCAGCAACATTTAAGAGGCTGATGGAAAGGGTACTGGAAGGCCTAAAATGGAGGATCGCCCTAGTGTACCTAGATGATGTCATTGTATTTGCAACAACTTTTGATGAGGAAATGTCCAGGCTAGACGAAGTATTCAAGTGTTTGAAAGCAGCAAACCCCAACCTCCAACCCAAGAAATGCCACTTGTTTCAGAAAGAGGTGCTTTACTTAGGTCTTATTGTAAATGAGCACGGTGTGCAAACTGATCCTGACAAGGTGAAAGCAGTGCATGAGTTGCCAACACCAGACAATATGGGAGAGTTAGGAAGTTTCTTAGGACTCTGTACCTATTAC
>NW_013666355.1:373930-374652 GCF_000517525.1 Limulus polyphemus | reverse complement strand
GTTGATGGCCTATAGAACAGCAGAGCATGAAGCCACTGGATACACTCCAGCAAAGTTGATGTTTCGTCGGAAACTTCGGTTGCCAATGGATCTGTTAACACGATGCCCACCTCATGAAGAGTTGCCTGAAAATGTGTCAGAGTTTGTGAAAGTGTTATCGGAAAGGATGAATGATATTCACCATCAAGTGCATTCAAACTTGAAAACGTCTGCTGATTCGATGACTTTATCTTATGATAAGAGATCTACTGAAGTCAGCTTTGTACCAGGAGACAAGGTGTGGTTGTATAATCCCAGGAAGACCAAAGGGAAGTCTCCTAAGTTGTCTTCTCCATGGGAAGACCCATATGACATAATGGATCGTCTCTTAGACGTGACTTTCCAGATAAAATGTGGTCGGCAAGGTAAGCCAAAGGTGGCACATGCCAACAGGCTTTGGCGTTATCACAGTCCAGGACATTCCAGTTGGGATAAAGTGAACAACAGAACAAATGACGCTGCTGAAGACGTGTCACCTGAAAAAGCCACTGTCGAATAAGAAACTCTACTCAGTTTTGAGAAGGGAAACAGTGAAGCCCTTGATGAACTTACTACCACTGATGCGACTGTTACCAGTGATAGGACATTTCCTGATGAAGCAAATGAACCCCACTTGAAGCAGAAGCCAACGAGATGGAGACCAGTACGGATGAAGATTCGTCCCATAAAATTAAGAGACTTTG
>NW_013666355.1:330224-372948 GCF_000517525.1 Limulus polyphemus | reverse complement strand
AAGTTATTGTTAATTGGTTATTGGTTTAATGTAAGTGGCTATTGTTCGGGACGAACAATACTAAGGAAGGGGCAGTGTTACGACAGCGGGGGTCACGTGACGCTGGTGACGCGTCATGCGCTTTTCGAACCTTCACGTCCCTTCCTGAAATCTCGAGAGCCTAATAGATATGCGGTAGTCTTATATATATAAACCGGTAAGAACTGACGGCAACAATGTAAAGTGCAATTAAACTGCAGACAGAGATAGAGAGACGTATTGTTTGGTGGACCATGTGTGACGTTCTCTGTGAATTATAGCGTTTGTTTAATTTATAGTGTGACCATTTAATTAAGTGAATTTCAAAGTTGTATTGAGAAAGAATAAACTAGTTTTATTTAAGAAAGGACCTGTGTGGCTAAAGTTTCATCGGAAAGAAATTATACGGGAAGTTAACTAACGACCAGAGACGTAACAATAGCTTTCACTTCTATGCTTAATTTGCACGATACACTTTAGCATTTATCGATAATTCAGTAGTTTCATTTCTACAATTAATTGATTATACAACACCTATTTGCCCTGAAAAGGATGCTTACCCTATACCTCTAAATAATATAAAATAATTTAATTTTCATTTTTATCTTTATAAGTCAAATTTATTCACTAAACTTTAATTGTAAAAGATCTATGTGAAAGATCTAACCATTACTATTGTAGAAAATTATATCCTTACCTTTGTCTAGAGCTTGTTTCTTTGAACTTTATGCATAATGCTGGCTAATACAAGTTTAATACAGATATACTATCAAAAATATACGTAAGTAAAATCAGAAACTCTAAATAAGACTGTTGTTGCACATACTGAGACATGTGTTCACAAAACATCAAGTATTATTCAGATTTAGAGCTAATCATTAATTGGAAAATTGCAAGAAAGAATAATGCTGATGTTCCTTGTAAATACGAGAAGTGAGGAACCTTTTCATCAGTAGAAGTGATATGTTTCTTTTTCTCAAAATGTGATAGTTGTTAGGTAGAGACCCTTGCAGCAGTAATAAATAAACAGGATCTTGAGTCAATTTCGACAAAGTCGTATAAATGTAACGAGGAGACGAAAGCATTGTCCTAGTATGTATCTCATTCATATGGATATGTCATCAACATCAAGGGGAACATTGCTCGATAATATAATATGATTACATCATCAACACCATGACCAAATTTCAACAAGGTAGCATGAATATATCATATATAATTACAGTATGTAATGACTGGTTCTCATGACATGGTGCCTAAAAATGCACCAACTGAGGGAATGATCCAATTTCGACAAGATAACACATATATAATTATAATATTAATGACATGATGCCAGCTAATTGTAGAAAGTAAAAGTGGGACATCTTGTTGTCAGACATCTAGTAAACATCCCAGAGCTGAGGCATTTAATATTGCCAAAACTTCGTTGAGACATGTCAAAAAATATAATGCCATGTTTACGACTTTTAACTAGTATTCAAAGAAGACTCTCTTGGGGAGCCTCTCACGAACATTCGAAATTCGTTTAATGATAATGTACAGAATATACTGGATGAAACCACACATCATTTGAAATCCAAAGATAAGGTCAGAGTCAGTATATTCTCTACCCAGTTAAATAAATATATTAGTAGATGTTTGAAAGACAAGGATGTGTTTTCACTCGACATGATCCTGTCAAATATCAAAAAGATTAAACACAGTTAAAAAGGATTAACATTAGATGAATTGTTTAAAATCAAAACTTTACAAATAGCTGTAGGTAGCAATTGGCATAAGATCACTAATATTAAAGCTAATCATTTGAAAAAACTATCAGTGTTAACAATATGGAATAGTAAAGATCTCTGTTGCGCCAAGATTGTTATTTTAGGTTTCACACATCTCAGAAAATCATATGATTATAAATATATTAGTATCAATAAAGATCACTATTTATATGCATGGCTAGCTATCTCCATGAGTCCTGTAATGTTTCAATTGGTCCTTGTGGAATAGAAGAGATAATGATATTTGAGCATCACTTAAAAGTTCAAAAACATGTTGTGTCTTTAGATAATTTTGAAGCATTTCTGGCATTTTGGTCATTTCATCATATTCCAAATGTTTCAAGAATTAATATGCATATCACAAAAAGTTCCATGTGTTGCACACATATGAGCAATTGGAAGAAATACTGTGCATGCTTAGTGAATGTATAAGAACAGTTATATAATAACAATTGAACAAGAAAGGAAAATAATGTCAAGTATAAACCAAAGATATATTGTGGTTCGTTGTAAACAATAGATGTTTATATTAACTATAAACCGACACTATCACAGGTGTGAGGGTGTTTATGTAGACTTCATTAAAGACTGTACAAGAGATCCATATCTATAGACTGATACCACCATAGCAGAGAGAAAGCTATGAGAAATGCATATATTATCTTGGACACAACATCCAAAAAAAAAAGATTAGCTGGAACTTTGATGTAGGATCAATGTGTAGAGAAGAAAAGGAGAGATACAAGCAAGTAGGCTGCCAACTTATCGTCTTCAACTATAACCAGTTATCAAAGAATTATTGTTTTTGGTTTCAAGAATCACGATGGCTGTTTTGGGCTAGAAAGCCAGTCTCTCCCCAGTGCTGAAGACATTCTGCTGATGTTGCCAAAAGATACTGAAGATGATGAAGACTTCAGTTCTGCAAAAAGCTCAGAACACCACCTCAACCTTGATGTAAGTAACATTTACTATTTCTCCTAAATCGAATAACGTAGTAGGATTGAGTGTATCATGTATAATAATGAGTTATGTTTGAGCAGATCTTTTTAAATGTATTAAACCTCTCAATACTGGCTCAGTCAATTTGGCCTTTTTTGTACTCGTTTAAAGTCTTTATAGATTTAATACTTATAACTCTCAATATAGTGTGTATATCTTCACGAAATTTGGCAGTCTTTCAGTTAACATTACAAGTCTTTCACAAAGCAAAAATTATATTTTTTAGTGAAGTATTTTTAATAAGATAAAATAAAGATTTGTCCATGAATATATTGAGTGTTTGTAATTTTCATGTTAAAATTAAAAATACTTTTCCTTATCTCAAAAATCTCGAATTTACTTTGTATAATGCCTAAAACCTCCTGAATGCATTTCAAAAACATTTTTCATTAAAACTTTTATCTGTTATTTTCTCTACCCTATCTCAAAACGAAATTGTTCAATTCGACCTCTTAACCACAAATATACCTAATTTACCTTTTTTTTTCTTTCTAGATCACTTCAAATAATAACATGAAACTACATTTGTTTATTCTAAGTAGCTCTAAGTTCGTACCATTCAGGCCCAGCATGGCCAGGTGGTTAGGGTGCTCGACTAGTAATCTGCGGATCAGCTGTGGGGACGTTATAAAGTGATGGTCAATCCCGCTATTCGTTGGTAAAATAGTAACCCAAGAGTTGGCGGTGGGTGGTGATGACTAGCTGCATTCCCTCTAGTCTTACACTGCTAAATTAGGGACGGCAGGCCCAGATAGCCCTCGTGTAGCTTTGCGCGAAATTCGTAACAAAACCAAACCAATCGTAACATTATACATCTATTTATAATTAAATTTTATTGTCTTATTGCCCTTTGAACCGTGTCTAACTAGAATCCGCGCCATAAAAAGTTGTAAATCACTCTGAGAACGTGCAGGTCACGTTATGCTATCGAATTACATTACCCACTGGCTACTACAAGCTGGTAGCATGCATGGCTCGTGAACCATTTTAATTATATTATTATTATTATTACTTATTTTACCTAATCTAGTCTTAAATAACTTTAAAAGATTCGTGTTTTTAGATTTTTGTTACTTTAATAATGATAAATAAAGAATAAATATAATACTTACCCAATATTCTTTTTTCTTGATCGTGATTGTTGATGACAGTTAAACCTAATTTTTTATTCTACTAATAGTATTGCACTTAATAATTTTTATTTAATTGATTAATGCACCAAAGAATATAGACTAATAACAAGCAAAAGGTAGACAAATTTCCTTACCTCTCAAAATGTTTCTGGCTTTCTAACTATGCAAGGAGAGCCGTTACAAATTCATCCAAGCTAGTCATTAACTTTCCCACAGGAACAATTTTGGTACTCTGAGTGAACTTGACATTTGTCCATTCAGAACATAATGTTATACAATACGTCATTTGATAGATGAAAACTTTGACTTTCTATTGGTATAACAAACAAAAGTAGCTTAGTAAAATTTTGAATGTAAGACACTAAAACTTTGTGTCATGGCGCAGTAAAGGATACCAAGGGTGATAGAGTTAATTAGTATGTTACTGATAGTATTGAATAATTTAATGGATGTTATAGAAAGTTTAATCGAGGAACAATTACCATGCAAATTGATGAGTTTAATGATTTTGATAGTAATGTGTTTCAAGATACTTTCAGTAATTTCGATGTAACCTAGTATCTTAATATATTGCATTAAAGTGTTTTTGTATCTTGAATCTCAGTCTCTAAGTCGAGTATTTCTTCCTACTGTGAACTTCTTCAAGTTAGTGACTTGTGTACTCCAGTAGCGACTATATACCTGGATTGAATATAAATATACTGTAACTTGATTTAAAGTCAAACTCCAAAGACTTACCAATATGGCCACCTGTTACAATTCCAAAACAATTTTCTTCTGGTTCCATGATAACTATTTTGATGTTATAACAACAATGAAGGGTTTCTTCAGTGTCCCATATTAATGTTCTGACTGCAATAAGTAGTTTAGTAGCTTAAAAAGGCATTATTGTGTAAGTTATTGTAATGTTTGCTACAGTAACAGCTGAATAATCGATCAACCTTTCGTTTGTACTGATTGTAACAGATTTGTTAATCAATAGACTGTTACAACAGACACAGATCAACTAGTGGCAAACAGACGATTTCTTCATGTGACATATTTTTTCAATGTAAAAGTGTTTTGATATCATTGATAGGGAAAAAAAATGTTGTCGTTACTTATACCCGTATGGTAAAACACATTGTGCAGGATGTAAAAAACTTGTCATACCCTCACACATCAAGGTTTCCTTCATTCGAAAGATATTAAAGACTCATCCAAAAATATTTTTTTATCTATTTTGAGACTGACTAAGAAATGGGAACTCATGAAGTGAATTACTGCATGGTACATATATTTAATAGTAAAAATACAGTATTTAAAGGCTACAATGCATGCTATGAGTTTTGTGTGTTCTTATTTTCCAAGGAACATAAGAATTACACAGCCTTAGCTCATAACTTGAAAGGACTTGATGACCATTTTCTTTTAAATTATCTTATCCATCAAGGGATAAAACCCAACATTATTGTTAAAGGCAGGAAGATAATGGTCATGACTGTCAAACCCTTTAAAATTAGGCTGATCAACAGTTTCAACTTAATCTCCATGGCATTATCATCATTCCCTAAAAAGCATTTTTTCCTCATCTGTTTCACACAAGGTTAAACCAAAGTATTGAGGCCCTAAAACCAATATAAGCTTGCGTTCACCCAACACCATGGCAACACTTGTAAGAGAGAAATTTCTGGACTGCTACTGATATTGCTTAGAGGAAGGGTGCATATTCGACTTTCAAGATGAGATTAGATTCACCTTCTTTTGATAGATACGTGATTAAACGTTATTATACTTAAAGTTGTATGCTCTTTAAAACTTAAAGATACATAATCCTATAATCGTGTTTATATGATGATAAAATGCACAAAGTACAGTTTATTAAAGTTTGTTGAAACACAAACATTATTTATTTTATTTCATTAGGTACTGTTTACCAGACATTGACATACTCTGTCAGTGCTTTCTACAGCTCAGAGAGATGAGTTTCAGTCACCTGCAGTAATGACTCTTTCAGGTACACACTATTGCTTCTGTATGCATGCGATTTACAAAAGCAAGTTTATGCCACCATGGTCTATAGTTCTTGTACCTAACCACGGATACAATACAACTAACAACTATAGTCAGGTAATTATACAGTGGTTAAACTACATGCAACACCCTGAAGATGTTAATATCCAACATCCCCTTAATGGTGGTGAGGTTAAAATTATAAATTATAGTGTTGACAGCTTCTATAAGGAGCATAAAACTAAATTTTACAGGTGTTTCTGTCATGGGTGTAGTTTATGTTACAATCCTGACAAAATGAACATTGTTCTAAATAGACACATGTTATATGTTAGAAAATGTACATCAGACAGGCAACACATACTAGAAGCTCAGGAATATAAAGTTGTTTAGATCTGCATGAAATCCACTGAACACATATTTAATTAGTTTTCTTAAGGAACACATAGTAGTTTCTTGCCTGGTTATACTAGATTTTGTACAATATGAAGAAAGGTGAAAAGATCAAGTACATTGACTTTCCATCTCTATATCCATGGACGAATAATCCCATAATCATCCCAACAAATTTTTCAGATGTACCTAATTATTCTGATTTTATTAAGTGCAAAAATCTAGCCCTGAGAAAACACTATCATCTTGTTTTACCTCTGAGAAGTAACAGTAAATTAACTTTCCCACCCTGTAACACGTGTGTCAATTTAAGAATACTTCCCCATGTAATCACTCAGATGATAAAAGACCTTTTATTGACACATGGGTTACCAGTGCTAAAAGCTGTCGAGTGTGGTTATAAGATAATACAAATTTATGAAATTTACCATTTCCCTGAAAGATCCACACAACTAGTTCAAAATTATATAGGCAGATTTCTAAAAATAATAGAGAAAAGTCCAGGATGGCCCTCTCACTGCGTTACATCAGAGGATAAACAGGAATTTATTGAACAGTATGCTGAAAAGGAAGGTGTGCAACCGACCCCTGGAAACACAGAGATTAATCCAAGCAGAAGGTCAGTTGCAAAATTTTGTCTTTACTCTTTCTGGGAACACAACTGACCTATGTAACATCGGTTAAACATTATGGATGATAACATTAAAATTATAACAAATGTTACACTAGTTAATGACAAAGTTATTCTTCTTCTTTGGAGACACAATCATGAATATCTACTTCAGAAAGATCAAACAAGTATATTTCTGGTGGCTTTCACCACTTTTCATGCGTTTGAAATTGTACCATGCACAGAAATGCTAGTTTTGTATTATGATATTGATAGTGTTGTTTACATTTCAGATGAAATTAATGATCCCTCTCTAGGTGATTATCTCGGAGAATTTACAGATGAGCTTGATGGACATTACATCACATCATGGGTCAATTGTTGACCTTAGAAATTACAGATACTTACATGAAGTCGTGTTATAACATCTGAGGATTTACCCTTAATTTTATCAACAGTCAGAAGTTAAATCTCTCTTCGAGGAAGAGTAAATTATTAGATATTTTTAATCCTTTTCAGGATGCTACTACAATAACAAATGACAAGAAAATATGTCAAAATATGAAAATATTATCTATAATTAACAAAATAAAATAAAAAAATAAAAAATACCTCCCTGTTTACACCAAAGACATATTTTATCAGATTTAACACTCTACCATACAGCTATTAAATTATTAATTTAATTATTTTACTTCATGAGAGGCTGGTCCTTTATATGTAAAACAAAATTCATATTGTATATATATATATATACATACTATTGTTGTAGTTTAAGATGGATTCACTTGCTTAGTATCTGGTCCATCTGGAAGCAGTAAAACTCAGTTTGTTAGCAATGTGTTGTCAAATTATCGTGATATTATTTACCCTACTCCAGAAAACATTGTATGGTTCTAGAATGAAATTCAACAGTTGTATATTAACTTAATGCAAACCATTCCAAACATACGTTTTGTCAAAGGTTTAGCTGAAAATCTTCGGGATTATTTACAACCAGAAAAACGAAAATATGTTTATAACTGACAATCTTATGTGTAAAAGTGGCGAAAATAGGGAAGTTTCTCAACTTTTTACACATGAGAGTCATTATTTGCATTTATCAGTGTTTTATATTGTACATAATCTATTTCATCCGGATAGAGAAATGCATAACATTAATTAAAACTCCTAAAACAAAATTTAATGTGAGAGACAAGTCTAAGGTGAATGTTTTAGTGAGACAAATGTTTCTGATATGTATAAAATACTGTGAAGAAGCCTATCAAGATGAAACTCGGCTACCATTTGGATATCTAATCATCGGTTTGAAACTGCAAACTTCTGACCAATTATGTTTAAGAACTGGTTTATTTCCAGGAGATGAGATTGTAGGGAATGTGCCCAAGTGATATATGTCCATACATCATGATGACTTCGACCGTTATAGATATTGAAGGATTTTATCTGAAGGACAGGCCATATCTTGGAGTTCAATAACTGGAGTTGAACTATTTATTCAGCAGTTATATAGGTGCGTTTTTCTTTAAACAACCATTTTTGAAGCAATTTTTTTCAGAGGCAGATCACAGGCAATGTGATTGGGTGACTAGAAATACTCACAAAATCTCCTGGGAAGATGGAACCATCGAGTATATCAATATGTGGAATGTGGTTAGTTTGCTAAGGCAGAGCTTTACAGCTGTGTTTACCAAGGGGAGTGAGAAAACCGAACTGTTGGAAAGTCTCTTCCAAATTCCCTGCTATAATTTGGTTTTCCCAAAGTCTATCAACTTCATAAATCAACTCTATACTGTCCAATAAATAACAATGAAATAACTTATCATTGTAGTGTTAAAAAAGTCGATGCTATATCTAAATGGATTGTAAATGATGTTATAAATATATATGTGTAAATAAACAGATTTATATCTTGTTCATATACTCTCTTCTTGTCATTTATTTATCATGACCCCTAGAGTTAAGCAACACCAGGATTTGCTCTGAGTATTAACTAAAGCTACACATAAACAAATTAAAGATATGATTGCTGGAGCTAGCAACAATTTTATAACTTGTATATCCGTGTGTGCTTTAAATATTTCAAAGGGTAATTTTCCATGACAAATATGCAAAAGCAGAAGCATAGATGATACAAGTTATTATTGAAAGTGTTGGCTGATAAGAAAACATCTATTAAACAGAAAAAAACTTACTAATACAGGAAGAAGGGAAGTTAACCATACTCGTAGCAATATTACTTTCATTACTTGATGGTTTGGCAGGATGGGCTATCGGTAAAGCTGCCGGTTTTCAAAATGAAATATGCAAAATGAATGATTCTCGTTCCTAAAGAACTAGTACACTCGCTTTATCAACCTAAAGTTTAAGAAAGATCCGTTCATTAAGTTTTAAGCTATATAAATAAAGATATGAAATCTGTCATGTACAATAATACTCTACATGCAGTAGATAAAGCCAAGATGTTAAATCAGCTGCAACAACGTCATTAAATCTTTCAATCACAAGTCATGGAACCTATTAGAATTAAAATGGAATTGCCAACTCACGAAAGTTTGTATATCATCGATATTATATCTGTAAAATAAAAAAAAGCTGAAATACTATTAAACTTAATTCGTTCAAGTGGAGATGTAACATGGAATGATCAATTAGAAGTAGTGATTAATGGAAGATCTTTTCAAAACAGTGACATAATTGATCTGATCAATGATGTATTACAGAAACAAAAGAATTTTAGCCCTACCAGATGGAAAAAAAATTGAGGAACAATTATCATATATGAATATCACATAAAAAAATTGTTTGAAATGTAGACAGATGGTCAGAAATGAAGCATGAAGATTTTACTGTCAAAAGACCCAAATATACTGTATCTAAATGGGCTCGTTTTTAATAAACGAACATTGTATTATATAATCATTTGTTTCTTGAGTGTCATCATGGACTGTTGTCAACTGTTGAATCCTGTTAATATTATTGGTCATCTAAGATTTAACTTTGCCTACTGTAAAGGTCGGATTATAACTAATGCTACAGACAGCAAACTAAATAGAAAAAGATGGTTCACATTAATCAGACATAGCAAATTGTATGGATAAAATTCTACATTATAGTTATTATAATAGTTCACATCCTGCTAGTTACAGCAGTGTATATGCTTTATATACATAAATCAGTAAAAGCATAAAGCAAATCCGTAAGTCTATATCAGGTAAAGGACTGGTTAAGACATCAAGATATATGTATGCTACACAAACCTGTAATATATATATAGATTTTCGAGAAACAGAGTGATTGTTTCTTCTATTGATGAACAATGGCAGACTGATATGGTAGATCTATCTAACTTAAGTCACTATAACAATCAGTTTAAGTATTTTCTTACGTGTATCATTGTGTTTTATAAATATGCATGGATTGTTCCACTCAAAGATAAAAAAGGAGCAACGCTCGTCAAGGCCTTCAAGCAGATTTTAATACAAGGTCGAAAATCTTGTAAACTTCAAACCAATGCTGGAACAAAACTTACTAATAGACTACTTCAACATTATCTCAAGAAACAAGACATTCACTTCTTTACCATGCATAATGAAACAAAAGCTTCTATAGTTGAATGTGGTGCTATTTTACCCATTGTGGAACATACAAGTACATCTCAGTGCCTATAATAGGTGGTATCAGCGCAGAAATAAAATGAGACTGATAAATGTTAATCACACTAATCAAACTGTGATGAAGAAAACTCTCTACAAATCACACATAAAAGTTAAATTTCGATTCCTCGTGGGTGATCAAGTTCAAATTAGTAAAGCAAAATGTCAGTTTCAAAGGGATATATATACCTGGGTGGATAGATGAAGTATTTACAATTCACAAGAGATTGGACAGAAACCCTCCAGTGTACAAACTGCAAGACAATCTCAGAGAAATATTACATGTAACATTTTACAAACCTGAATTACAATGTTATCAAGTTCTTAAACGTGTCTATCATTGGAAAATATAATACGTGAATGAGGAAGGGCTAAAATAAACAGTATTTCGTGAAATGTAAAGGATATCGAGATAAGTTTGATATCCGGATCCCTCAAGCTGATTTGAATTGACTGCCATCACAAAATGTTATATATTACTATATTACCCATTATTTGACATGGATTAGTTGTATGTGATGTTACCCAGCAATAGTTCTAAGAATTATTTTGCCAAAAATACCTTGACGAATTATATCACCCACCTTCTGAGAGCTTATGAGGAATGACCTTGGCCAAACACAGTTGGCATAATGTACCTTATGGTACAGGATGTATCTCTCACCATTCTGTCTTTGAATGTCTTAATAAAGTTGTTTATATTAGATCATTACAAAGAGCCTGAAGATTTGACTAGAATCATAAACCAGTTAGAAGAATTACATTGTGAATCCGACACAATTCATTCACCAGAAAAGTAAATATCAATGTGAAAGAGGGACCAGTTATATTAGTAGGTCCCGCATTATCTGTAGTACTCGGATTCGAGATTAATCATATGATATTAGAGTCCACAATAGCTTCATATACAATTTATATACATCGAGTATTTTATTCACTCTGTTTACTCAGATATTGTGGAACCTAGCATTTTCGGTGGTGCACAATGTTACGAATCGTTCAAGTTAAAGGTCAGGATGGAAACATGATCACTGAAATGCTTATAAAACCTCACTACAGGCCTGTACAAAAAAAAAAACAATTATCAGACTATTGAGATAGATATACAGGATGACATGGGCTGATATATGCTATTTGAACACAGGAAAGTCATCATTATGCTTCACTTCCATCATCATGAGAGTACCTTACTATAATAACCCAGTCATTTATGACACATATTACAATTACCAGGTGGATAACAGTTTACCATATTTTGCAGGTAGTCAATAGCAACGTGATAACAGTTTAGGAGATGTGTTAAGAAACCTATTTCATTCAGCCATACGTTTTCTGGAAAAAAAAGAGCATTAGCTTTAGCAAAACAAGCAGTTAAATCGGGTATAAATTTAGCATCAGATGTCATACAAGGAAAACCTTCTGTTGGTGCTGGAAAGCAATGAACATAAAAAGGAACTCATGAGTTGATTCGAGATGTCACATAGATTGCTCAACCTAGTGAAAGGAAGAAACACAAAAGCCTCACATTCAGAATCACTAAAACCAAGAGACAGGGAACATCAAGCCTCGATATTTTTGACAAGTAATTATGTCCCTTTTACTTCATGAGAAGTCCTGTCAGTGTACAAACATGGAGGTAGATATATTTTTCTATCTCTCTTACAAAACATATTGATTGAAGGTGGTCAATGGACAGAATATTATCCTCTTTTATCAGTTACTAACAATGGACCCATCGAATTTTCTGTACAAGGATTGAAAGATGAATACATAGATCCGACACAATCATATCGACATGTGAAGGCAAAGATTGTTAAAAATGATGGGACAGACATAAAAAAGATGAAGATAAATCTGCTCCTGTCAGTCTGTTTCTTCATCCTCTATTTTCTCAAGTTGACGTACATCTGAATGACAAACTCATTTCTTCATTTCACAATCTCTATGCCTATTAAGCCTACATGGAAACATGCTGATTACGTCTATGTGGGTAAAGGACATGGCGAGTAGTTTTGATGATATTGAATTTAATAATGGAGATAATGATGGAATCAAAGACCAATACATAGATACCCGAGGTAGTCAAACTGTTGACACAATTGTTTGTTTACATTCAAATATCTTTTTGCCAAATAAGTTCTTGCCGAATGGTGTTGCTTTAAGAATATTGTTACGTCTCCGTTTGTTAATTAACTTCCCGTAACTTCGTTCCGACGAAACTTTAGCGACACAAGTATTTGCTTAATAAAACTGGTTTATTCTTCCCGAATATAACTTTACCGATACACTCAACTTCAACAGTCGCGCTAACAAACGCTGTAACGTCTCTCGTGCTCTCTGACTACAGTTCAATTACTCACTGTCTACCCAAACATGACATTCCCCTCTTTTATATACCAGCCTACCCTATATCTAGTAAGAAGTAGAACATTCGCCAAAGTACAGGATAATTCTAGAAAGTAGAGATCGTGAGAATCACATGATCTCGATGACGCAACAATATGTATGTTTCGAAATATAAATTCAATCTAAACAAACTTTGATATTAGAATAAATATATAATAACAAATTCGTTACAACGTACATTCCTCAATAGATACTGTAGCGAATAAACTTGAAATCGTTAAAAGTAATAGTTCAACTTACTCCCTGGCCCAAGTAATTTGTTCCACAAGGCCTCAATACTATTAACTCTAGTACGCATAATAACCCTATTAAAATGCATAACGAGTAAAAAACCTACTTGAAAATATGTTTATATAGAAAGAGATAGCTGCATGAAAGAATGTATTGGCTGTCCCCATTGTTTATTGAAAAAACAAAACAAATCTGTTAAATCACATAGCATAACATCATGATTATAGCTGTACAAATTTACAATTGGATTGGAAAATAAACGTTGTTAATTTTATGCTAGACACATAGCTACTGCTGGATTGTGATAGGTGTGTGTTAGAGAATTCCATCCCTAATTTTGAAGTGATAGACTAGAGGGAAGGCAACTTGTCAATAGTATCTATTGTTGACTTGTAAGCTACTTTAATGGAAAAGTGTAATTTGTACTTCACGCTTATAACGCACACACAGCTCGAAAGTGCAGAGCACGACTTTTTTAAATTTTATTTTTGCGATCCTCGGATTCATAGTCCAGCACGTTAACCACTGTTGTATCATATGTTAAAACTAACATACGGCAGTATTACATTATTTTACTCGTTCCACACAACACTGAAACTGTATCTAAGCTAGCTCTATGTTGTAGACATGAAACGATGTATATAAACTGGTCACACAACCTCCAGCAGTAAAACTGTAAAGCGAGTAGTTTTGAAACAGTGTTTCAAATGTGTAAATCGACTAGGATTTTGTTTTTAAATGACGCTTAATAATAAAGAATGACGAACCATGTGTAACGTTGGTGGCAGAAAAAATTAATATGCAACTCATATAATGTGTTGTTGTTATTTATAACCCGATAGGCATACGCACTTGAGCTAAACGATCAGGTTAGGGACACCTAAAGTTCAGGTGTGGTCGTCACTTATTTTGAACGATCGACGGGCATTCAGCACCAACCGCTAAAAAAGTTTTTTTTTTTGTCTGGTTCTTCGAATCCAGTGATGGGATTCGCTGTCATATTTATAACAAACACATCCGTAGCTGAAAGTGCCAAGTGTGTTCGGCAACATCAGGTCTTGAACCTGTTTAATCCACAGTCAGAACACTATCCACAATGCCATGCTCAGCTCAATAATTAAATAGATATATATATACTTATTTAAATATTTTAACTCTTTGTGACCGTGTTATATAAGCTTATTATGGAATGTTGTTGTTTGTTAATTTTCATGTCAAGCTACTCCAAGGCTGTCTGCGTTAGCTGTTCTTAACTTGGAAGTGATAAACCAGAGAGAAGCAGCTAGTTAACATTGCTCATCGCTAACTTGTGGGCTACCCTTATTGAATAGTGGGATTTGAATGTCACTCGTTATATAGTACTTACAGCCCGAAAATGTGGAGCGCGGTTTTTTGTTGTTGTTCTTGGTGGTTATCGTAACTAGCCGCGAACCACAGAACCTACAATCCACAGTCCGGCACGCTAGCCATTGAGCCTAACTCGGCCCCATTATGGTATGAAAGCATTTTGAAGGTTTCACATATCTGCTGTTAAACATGAATGATAATGTGGCTGTGAGTATTATGTTTCTGTTATCTGCTGAACAAAGGTAAATTACTTTGTTCCTCTGACGTTTGAATTAGCTAGCTTTACATTAAAGAATCTAAAGTGGACGTCACTCTTAATACTACAATTATCAGATTTCAGACAGAAGCTCTACCCTGTTATCGTGCATATAGAATCACAAGAAATTAAAAACAACAGCTAAAAACAATCTGTAAATAAGCCGAAGAAAAGATAAAGTCACAAATTATTTGATCTTTATCTTTTGCGTCTGTAGGAATTTGTGTGGTTAGAAAGAAATATAATAAGACTTTGATATTTCAACCAGAACGGCACCTTATCCACCACATGGGCAAATTAAAACGCCATAGTTATTCTTCGTTTAGTACTGTTTAGCAGGGGAAAGTCAGCAGCAGGGATATAATACTTCCGCAGCGCCGCTATGTTACTTGAAATTGGAACTGAGCCTCGACATTTCAAAAACTAAAAGCATATGTATGAAAAATATATACGCAGTTTACACCTGGAATTAAGTGTATTTTATAACTAAACTCTAATAGTGTCAGAGAACACTCTGGCTGTTTATGATCTCCCGTGTTCGTTGGTAGAGCACTCAGACCACTCTCCTTCGGGAGCTGGCGTTAGGCATTGTTTGACCACTCCGACTTAGGATACAGGTGCCAGAGCGTTAAAATGAAAAGGTTATTATTGTCATACGCTACGTGATTATTAAGACCAACAAATATGTTATTAAAACATTTAATGACATGTATTTTACAATTATACTGTGTGTTTAAAACGTGCACATTTTTTATATAAACAACGAAGATCATTTTTTTTTTGGTTATTCATGTTGGCAGGACAAGAAGTGTGAAAAGCACTGTAAAAATCAAAGTCTTTAATTCTGTTTGCAGACTATTATTGCTATAACTCAAGTTGAAAAAAGTATTGTATTTATGGTAAATACTTCATCATGATACACATTTATGTTGGTCTTTGGTTTGTTTCATTCAGAAAGTTTAAATTTACGAGTGTCGTATGGACGAATAAGAAACATACCATGTATATATACTCATACATGTATATCTACAATATCGCAATCACAGATTGTATTTTCATGTTGATATCGAAAGTGCGTGTTAACACAGAAATCCTCGCAATAACACATCAAGGGCTGAGCTGGCTGTCAAGTACAGACTATTTGCGGCTTAGCATGCAGAATTCTTTGAGCGTAGGATGGATTTCTTTTATAAAAATTCAAGTTTTGGAATGGTCAGCTTTATTATACTGTCCAGTATTGTGTTTGTTATTAATATTCCTATCCCACCTGCTTAGCAGCAAGTCTGAAGGCTTATAATGCTAAAAAGCTATTTCGATACCCATTGTGGCCATAGCACAGATAGCCTATTCTGCAGATTGGTGCTGAACACTAAAGGAACAAAATTATTATCATTAAACCGAATATCATACTAAATTAACTTAGAGGGGATTTTAAGGTGAAACCTTACGTTTATGCAACTGTAACATTTATTATAAGGGATACATTTTCAATAAACCAGTGATTCTTATCCCTTGAAAAACTCAATAACGAATGAGACAAATTATTTTCTCATTTGCTGGAGTCTCTCAGTAGGTTAGCGATAGGTTTACCAACTTACAACGCCAAAATTCGGAGCTCGATTACCAGTGGTGGACAGAGCACAGATAATCTGTTGTGTAGTTTTGCACCTAAAAGCACACAAAAAAACCTTTGTTGGAAAGTTATTCTAGTTTAAGAAAATTCGTTTTGTATTAAATAAATATTTCGATGGTGCTGCCATCTTTTTGTTAACAGTTACATTTAAAATGTTTATTTTTGCGAACGTTCTTTATTTTACGAAAATATATCAATTGATTATTTTTTTTAACAGTGCAAGTTATTTTATTTTTGTAATTGCTTGCTATCAAGGGAACATTGGTTCCACCGATTTGGTATGACTGTCAATAAATTTGTGTATTTTGAGTTCTGTGATTAGTAATATGTGAATTAAAAAATTGAAAGGTATATGTTTTTAATTAAAGTATTTTACAGCTCTAATGTGGACATATTTAACTTCACACTAATTGTCAATCTGAATGTTTTGCAATTGATATTTAATTTCTGTGTATATGTATTTACTCCTTTTTTTCCCCTCTCTTTTATAAAAAAAGAGCATTAATCATAAAGCTGATATATTAGTGATTCTTAGCTTTTCTGTCTTGTAGCTACCATTTTATTCTTGACATTTATGTTACTGAATGCATATCCACCTTGTTTGAACAAAAACATTTTTATGTAAGTAATTTAGAAAGTGTACTTGCCAATTTTGATCAGTAAATGTCAGATTATTGTCAAGTTATTTAATGTAGCCTAGCCATTTACAGAATGCCATGGACACTTTAGTTGAAGAACAGAATTCTGCTGGGATTACATCATCACAACCAACCATGGAACGGGCTACAGCATCTCCTATCCAGCCAGTAGTCTGCAGTGGAGGGGGTCGACCTGCAGGAGTAGTTTCAGCAAGCTCCCTTGCCCCTGGTACACAGGTCAGAAGCAATGGGACAATACTGCTTATGTCACGTGCCTCAGAAAAGAATGTGGGTATTCATGTGTTCGAATGGTTGTTTTTCTATTTGCCTGATTTCTGTTTTCCTTCCGCAGTCCCGTTAGCTTGTGTTAAAATTGTTCTCTGTACATAGTATATTGAGCCATGCAACACATCAGGAGTTGTAATTCTAATAACATTTGTGTTTATGTAACATTGTACAGAATTACTGATGTATATGAGAATTTCTTAAAATAGGATGTATTCACTCAAAACTATTTACAAGTACACTGAATTTCAAAGGAACCAAGTTTTAAAAGCACAACTTATAACATATTACTAGACTAGTTTTGCTGTTTAAATAATGCGACGTGTAAGTTGTTTTAATAATCAGTATGTTTGGTATCATTCACATAAAATTTTAACTCTTAGTGATTCTTGTTATTGGTGTTTTAAAGATGAACACTTGTTATTAGGTAACTTGTAATTATGTTATCCATTGTAACGGTTTTAGTAATTTCACATGAACAGAATGTAGTAAATTTTATCTTAACACAGTGGTTCTCAACCTTTTCTATCCAGAGGCACTTAAGTATAACCATTCTTCCTCATGCCTCTCTTTTTCCTCAAATATGAGTCAAAAGATTCACTTGATTTCTAATAATACCCACAACATATGTAGAGTTTTTTATTTGCACAAAATCTCACCCCCCCACAAAAAACTTAAAGCGTCTTATAAAATTATCTTCAACTATCTTTTACTTGAGTTATTCACCAGTTTTCCTTTCAACAGTACAAAGAGAGAAAATATATAAACCAATAATATACATCAATTTTATTACCGCTATTATCAGTCACCTTAAAATTTTAGTTTCCCAAGTGATTGGTTTATTCAAGGCTGTTCTAAGTTACCCCGTGTTCCATTTCAGCAATATTGCCCCTCAGAGAGACATGTCCCATAGATTGGGAACCATTATCTTAAAATTTGAGGAGTGTGAGTTTATATATATGTTTTGTTTCATTAAATCAAAATTGAACATTATCATGAAAAGAAGGTTTTCTTTGAAACATTACTGTAGTTATACAGTGTTCATGTTAATATGTTATTGTAAATGTTTTCATAATAATCAGTTTCACTGTTTTGCCATTTTCACAGACAGAAATACTATTTATTCATGTGGAGTTTTACAGATTTTAATCAAGTTTAAAATGTATAGAAAACAATTATTATCTGTAGTGTGACTGTCTTGTCTGGCCAAGAAAGTTTGCACAACACAATCTTCTGAATTTATTTCTCATAGTATGTTGCAACAGCCCAGAAAGGATATCTGCAGCAGGTTAGGTAGGAAAGGATCTTTAGAAGGATAATTTTCCATAACTAACACAGTGTATACAACATGAAAACTATACCAGTAACTCTAAATAAGATATAACTAAACCAACTTTCTCAAAAATTTAGTGTTTCTTCAGTATCTGGAAAGCAGAAGTAGTTGTAACACAGAGCAAAGCCAACAATTTATGATTACGAGGAACCCACTTGAAGTAAATATGTATAATAGAGATGGCTGATATGGGTATTAAAAACTTTTATTTAAAAACACAAAACAACTAAAATTATGATTTCATTAGGTCATCATCAGGTTACTGATGATGACCTAAGGAGGTCAAAACATTGTTGCTTGTTTTGTGCTTTTAAATAAAAGTTATTAATACCCATATCAGCCATCTCTACTATATATAAAACCAACAATTATATAAACTTTTCTGATAGCGTTGTCACTTTTTACACAACTTCTCTATTCGTTATCAGTTGTAGAAAAGTTAAAAAAGAAGTTTATTTAATCTCAGGTTATTTGCATATAACTTGGGGATAGTACATTATTCCTTTTGAAAATAGGTACCTTTTATTGTTTTTATATTTTTGTACCAATATCTTGAAAACACTTAACTTTAAAGTGCTAGTTTGTGCTTTTGAGAAGAGAAGTTCTAAAAGCTATTAAATTATGGTTATATTTTCTTACTGGTTACTTGATCTGTTGAACTACAGCTTTACATATACTTTTTTTTAGCAATCTTTCATTTCAGTTCTAAAGGCTAGGATCCAGAAACATATACTTGATGCTAGTTACAGTATATATGTATATATTTCCCAACAAGGGATCTATGCAACAGAATTATTATCTTCTCAACTTATTATCTGAAGATCATATAAAGAGGTGATTTCATCCCATTATAATTTTGTATCTTGAAAACATTTAATCACAAGATCTGTATTTTGTTAATTTTTTTATTTATTTTCTAATTTTAATTAAATTCTTGACCTTCAGTTACTTACTAGTTGGTGTAACTTAGTGTCTGGAAAAAATATAAATACAGCTTGAAGCTTGTTAGTGAATTTATGAAGAATAACTGAGAGGTAATTGAAAATATACCTACCAGTTATATATTTTTTTACAAGAATTTGTAATCATTTATCATCTTAATATAGGCTGTTCAGGATTTATTTCATGAATTCTCCAAAGGTATTCACAGATATCTATTTTTTTAATATTAAAGAAGGATTTCTGAAAGTTTACTTAAACATATTTTTACCTTTATGAGAGAATTATTGATAACTGAAAATTTCAGTCACCAGTGTATAGTCAGTGTGGAGTAATAATAAGTAATTAATAAGAAAACATGTAAAATTAAGAATAGAAGGAAAGCCTTTGAGTGGTTAACCTTGACCTTACTTTTAGTGAAATCTATGTGTTTTTGCTAATGCAATGCCTCTTTTATGTGGTTTATTCAGTCAGAAGTTTCTCCAAAACAATACTTTAGTATGCTATGAAAGAAATTTTGTTTGTTTTTAGATAATTAAAAAGTTGGATAAATCAATAATCAACTTGGGCTACATAAACCAACGTTTATCAGCTAAAAACTATGAATAAATTACTGCATATGAAATTCAATACAGTCAATAATGAATATTACCAAACAGATAGTAACATTTCTTAATATTCTGTGGGTGTACAGGGCATACAAAGGATTTATGTAGGTATTGAGTTGGTTGCTCTCTGTAGGGGTAATTTATGCATGTGATAAAAAATATTCAACACATGAAAACAGAGAGACATAGGAAAACAAGAAAATGTGAGTAAACATATAATGAAAACCACACATTTGAGTGCTAGTTTGTTGAAACATGTTAACAAAACAAAGCTAATACCAATACATGGTTATGTATTTAAGTAAAAAATGCTTTAACTACCATCTTTTCTACAATGTCCAGTACAGGTTACCCAAAGCTAAATAATTATTTTTAACATTAGTACTATGAAAAACGTTTTCCTGAAGTTGCCGATGCCATATTTTTCCACAGTAAACTACTAGTGAATATCATGCAATAGTACTGCAACACTAGCAAAACATACAGAATTTTAACTCTTTAAAAAACGAACTTGCACTCATGTGGCTTGGTGTGAAATGTTGATATATATATATGTATGTGTGTGCAATGAAAAACAGTGCGAATCACCACTTCTAACACTCTAAGCAGTATCACACCCACATACTTCAACTTGGGGGATGCAACCAAACACCCCTAATTCCCACGTCCTTGTACCACACTGACAGTTTTCTTTCTATTTTCAATGCTCTTGTAACCTTGTATGCTACAGAAATTTCATTAGACAGAGAGTATAAAATACAGGCTGTGAACTGATATCATAGTTCAAACATTTTAATTATCCCTTAGAAAATATGTACATATGCTTAAATGTTATGGTTACACATGTATTATTAAAAGGAAAAACATGATGCACATTTTAAATAAAAAAATACCACAACAACATGCTTTACATGTGAATAGTTTAATTCTTTATTGTGTCAGCATTTGGGGGGTTTGATTTATTTAGTTATTAATATGTTACAGGTAGTTACTGTTCTGTTAATTATGGGGTAAGTAATGCAATATGGTATGTTTTTTTTATTATTATTTATATAGCACATTTGCCACGAATATCATTTCCAAATGAGTTAGTTGAACATCGGGTTTCTAATGATCAGATTCTAGAAGCATGTGAAGTATATGTCACTTTGTGTTGTTGAGTGATGAAAGATTTTTTAGCTTTGCTTTCATTTAAAAATTTTTTTAAATATTCATATAGCTGAAAATGATTATTTGGAAATGTTTCCTGTTGCATGTGTTATGTTGTTTTTTAATCTCAATGTACATGGATTGCTGATTGTCCTGTGAGATGTGGCAAAGTTTAGGTTTAGTAAACTTTGACTTCGATCTTTTATGAGTTTTTGGAAAATATAACTTTCTGTAATCACTGTATCTATAGTTCCTTGTTTTGAAAATTTGAAATGTGTTTATTTTGGAACTCCCATATAGACTGGTATATATAAATGTAATGTGCATGAAGATGTGAACAAATTATTGGCAGGCTTGCAGTAAATAGCAATAGCCTAGAAAGTTTGTTTCAATATCCAAAAATTACTTTTAGAAATGTTATTAACTTTAACTGAAACTCAGGTTTTTTAGACCATCTTATTAAAAAGAACTTCAATTTTTATTAAAAAATTATATATATACTTGTATTTTTAATACCCTAAAAAGCTGCTATATCTATATAGATAGACAGTGGCATCATGGTGGTGGTAGTCTGAGGTTAAAGGGAAATGAAACCCTCCCAGTGAAATTGCTTATTCTGTTGAATGTGGCTGATCAAAAGTCATTCAGTAAAATTTGAGCTTTACAGTTTTTAAAGAATAGCAAGAATAAATAAACTAAATTTCATTGAATGTTGTGACATGTGGTATACTGATTTGAGAAAACAAGAAAACTTCACTTTGCATTGTTTTCTATTTTGCTTTAAAGTTTAATATTTTATCAAATGTGAAAATATTTGTTAACAAGAAAATATGCATTGGATTGTTATTTATCATTGTATTATTCTTTTATTCAGCCTATAGCTCAAAGTTTAAGGAAGGCCTCTTTTATTACTCGCAGTTAAAATTTGAAAATCCAAAATAGGAGGTGTATATTTTTACCGAACTGCAAAAACCACTTGGTAAAAACTAACTTTGCACTACCATGTCGGTAAATGTTTTGAATGTTGTGATGTTTAGTCCGTGACACTGGTTATACCAAGTCACCTTTCAGCAATAGTTGAGGTTTTTGAAAATTCAAAAATAATCAAGAAATGAGCTTTAATTTTACCTAATCGTGTGGTGTTTGAATTACTCCAAAACCATTTGGCAAAAAAAAAAATACTTTACAGTTATTTATCATGTTATACTCTACCTGTACTTTAATTAGCCTTTCCTGACTCGTTAAGTGTTTTCTCTTTATTCCTTTACCAGCAAGACATAAATTATGCACAGACCTATTAAGTCTCATGAGTAGGCAAGTAACTTCAGCTGAAACTAAAAAGATCCCTTGGTAAGATGAAACTAATGAAAACAAGACTTCAGTCAACTATGATGGATGATAGATAGGACTACTTGTTAATTGTGACTTGCAAACAACTGCCATTATTGACCCAAGTGATATTTTAAATAGATGGGTACAAGCGTACTGTATATAGTATATTTCATGATTTGTCATGAAACATAGAATTGAAGATTGATTATTGTGCATTTAATGGATTGAAGTTTAAAAGAAAACAGAAAAAAGGTTGGATATGTAATTC
Organism: Limulus polyphemus; assembly: GCF_000517525.1. Taxonomy (NCBI): domain Eukaryota; kingdom Metazoa; phylum Arthropoda; class Merostomata; order Xiphosura; family Limulidae; genus Limulus; species Limulus polyphemus. Next base: position 349,950 of record NW_013666355.1, on the reverse strand, counting down.
AGCAAAGATTCAGAGTTGTGAGATCTGGATATCTATTTTTGTTTACATTCATCACAAGTTGTACACTTACAAGTTTGTGATTATAATTTTTAATGTTTTTACAGCATGACACACATTTTTGTGTGTAACTTCTTACAATTGTGACTGGACATTTTTATCATTTGTTTTATTGCCTTTCACGATGCCACTGTATAATAATGTATATATACATTTTGTTTCTTTCAAATATATTTACCATTAAACAATAAAACTTTTGTTTAAATCACAGTTAACATTTTGTTAACCAGATTGATTTAACTTTGTAAACAAATCTCATTGTGGTAGATTTCATCAATGCTGTAATTGTAATAATGTGATACCAGGTTTACATTGTGAGAATACATCCAGATAATGGTGCATAAAAAGCTTTTTCATGTTGAATGAGAAAGTAACACATTTTCTGTATGTTGTTTTTCGTTATATAATAAATCAAAAAGAAAGTATTAGTTTATTTTCATGTATTGGAGATAATAAATGTAAAAATGGTCTTGTAATTGTGGTACTGGTATATACATTTGGATAGATGAATTTGATTTACACAGCATCAGTCCAGAAATGAACAAGTTGTTGTACCTTTTATAACATGTATTTTGTAGGATCAGTGACAAACATGTATTTGTTTTTAGTCCTTTTTTTTTTTTTTGCAGATGTCACATTTAATTTGTACTGGGCTACCAGATTTTATTGCAGGAACATTTTTTACTTTCTCGTCTGATGCATGTGATAAGCCATGGATATCATATCTTCTAGTGCTTCTTTAACTGTATTTGTATAATATTAAAAATGTATGTAATATTTCCAGACTTCAGTTGTCTGCAACAGTTCAGTCTTGGCCACTGTAAACCTGTACCTTAAGATTTCAATATTTCTCCATGTATGGCACCAGTCTTGGCCTTATATTATAACTTTGTTATTATGATATTTCTGGACTGGAAATTATTGGAATGTGAACTTCACATTTTGCTAGCCCAACTTTACCATAAGAATACAAAGTGGTCATTTTCCAGTCTTGTGTTTGATTAGTTAGAGAAGCATCATTTCATTATATTCTGACTGGACATGTGTGTGTTTCAATATTTGTAATAGAGTCAGTCTTGTCTTGCTCATCAGTCCATTTCTGTTCATGCAGTAAAGCCCAGTTCATCTACTGTTAGGTTTGATATGAAATCATCATCAAGTGCTGTGCTTTATAGCATAGGCAATCATGTCCCTCTACCTTTCCCGGACCCAGGCACTTGTGATTACATCAGTCACTCTCTCTTTGTGTAGCCAAATTGTTAAACTGTCCAGGATCTTCTCTCACTGTCTATCTCTACTTCTTTTCCCCACAAATTTCCCAGTTATAACCAAGTGTTCCATCCTCTTTCTCCTCATCACATGACCATAGAATGCTACTTGTCTTTTTTGTACTTTCGTTATCAGTGTTATTTTTGTTTCTGCTTGTTGTAGAACTTCTTCATTTGTTTTCTGGTCTTTGTAGGAAACCCTAAGCATTCTACGCAGGAACCATATTTAGGTCGCATGAAGTGATTTTTCCATTTGTTGATATGAAATAATTAGTTAAGTAAATGGTATTATTTTAAGTTCAACTTTGTTCATGTATACAACATTTTTTGTTTTCTTCCTCATATTGCATCACTTATCCTATTTTTATTTTTGTGTTTTATACTTTAAAGTTAATCTCCAACATGTATCAGTTCCTAAACTGAAACAATTTGGCCTCAGACATCAGTGGTTCAATGCCAGCTAAAACTTAGTGTTCCACTAGTTATTGTGATTTGACTTATCTATGTTTAATTCTTTACATAAGAATACCACAAGTGGATATATAAAATTGTTTCAAGACTCATCTAACACTGTAGAGGTTAAACAAAACCCTGTTTAACATTAATGGTATTAACACTTTAGTGTTTATTTTCCAGTTAGATGTGTTATTATAATTTTTATTTTTTTTATAAACATTCTAAATTTCTATTCACTAAGATTTTTTTCCTTGTTTAATATACAGCTTGCAATGAAAATAAAAATAATTAAGTTTAAAAAATTACTCTTCCCTTTTTTTTTTCTGACAATTTTATAAAGAAGAAACATCTTTTTGATAAGATGTTGAAAGAGCTATTTTAGACTTTTGACTTTTCTGTAATGCATATTAGCTTGTTGTTGTATACCTGAAACTATTTCTGACAACTTTAATATTAATGCAGGTTGTTACAACAGTATCCTCAACAACACAAGCCATAGCTGTACCTCAACCCGGAGGTGCTGTATCCATTGTTCATGTTTCTATTCCTAGTGGTACTCAACCAATGTATGTGCAATCTGTTATTCAGCCTAACCAGCAGTCTGTAATACAAGCACCAGGAGGAACTGGACTTCAGTCGGTAATAAAACTGTTTAAACTTTTTAATCAGTTCCGTGTAATTTGATTTTATAGTGCTGCTTTAACTGGATTTGTTTATAAATTTTCTGAGATTGATAAATAGTAATATATTTTAGACTAAAGCTTTTTTTAAAAAAAATAATTATCAAAAGTAATAATGTTACATGTATTTAATAAGTTTTAAAACATTGTTTCATTCAGAGGACTAAGCTCATAAACATTAACTTTGAAAATCTAAATTAATTACTAAAGAAGATAGGACATTTAAATATCAATTTCACTAGACTGTTAATAACAGTAAAAAATTTCATTGAGCTCATTTTTTTTATTGTGTTTTGTTTAGCAGTTTTATTTTATATGTTGTAATAAGTTACATTTACAGCTTGACTGCTGTATCATGCAGTTTGTTTTGGCAAATTACTATATTTTTCCAGTTAAAATCGTTTTGAAGTTAACATTTAATAAATAGATTATATTTAGGGGTCTCAGATTTTAATCTTCACCTTTGAAGGACCTAATTTGTCATCCTTCCAAGGTCAAGATACACCTGAATTTCCATATTACTAATTAAATGTTTTTCTACATTATCATATATATATATATATATATTATGATATTCGGGTATTTGTTTTTTTTATCATAAAATGTTTTGAAATAATTCTAATAAAATTGTGAAATTAACTCTATTTGCACTGGTGGGGCTCAAAGTGCGCATGCCATGACCTTTTACAGAGTGCCATTTAATATGGTATTTTTTAGTTGCTGTCAGAGTTCTCAACTATTTATTTTGCCCTATATTGCTGATTTAGTAACATTTTGTGGTGGAAAAAAGTAAATACCAGATACCATATACAGGGATATTAAAAACAAGAGAGAATTATTAATAGCTGCAGCAATTTAAATTCTTTTAGGCAGGATTAGAGTAGATTAATTTATAAGACCTGCTTTTACCTTTTTATTAGCTATATTTTTGTGTGCCAGCAATACCAAGTCTGGGGCTTGCATATACCCATTCAATTTTATTACTCATCAGGATCTCTACCAGCCTACCCTCAAATTGAAATTATTTAAGGTGGGATTAGAGTAAATTAACCTAATAGACCTTGGGTGTGGTCGAAGCATCAATCGAAAGGGTTTGACCTCCTGAGTCCAAAACTGTAATTATATCTCTTGACTGATTTTAGCTAAAAGTTTGTACTTCAAAGCCTCAGAACCATTCTATGAGCCACTGTGCTGTGGCTAAAAAAAGCTAGATATGCATTTCAGAGGTTCTAGAGATTATGCAAATGCAGTATGTAAACTGTATGATGGACAAACGTATTTTGATTCTTCACATGAACCTTGCACTCCAACTTGTTAGAGTCTGAATCAGAGTTACTTTGTCTATTCACAGACATATCTTGAGTACAAATACTTTTTGTGACACATCTGATTTTGTATGCACAACAGACATGTACATTTACTAAAAGCTTGCCACATTTTGTTTAGATACAGGAAAGAAATATGGAATTATAGTCAACATTCCTTCACCAATATGGGGTCAATCCATTGGACTGAACTCATGCACATTTGGTTAATAACTAAATCATGTAAGACCTCAAAGCTAAGTGAGTGGTATGTATTGTTTTCATAACCACGGATGAATAAATAAAAGTTTGAGTCATTTATGTACCCAGATTAGAGAAACCCTTGAATTTAAATACTTACTCTGAAACATAATGCATGTTATTTGAACATGAATAGTATTGTTTGATTTAATTGTAGACTTACACCATTTCATGATTTTGAATGTTATGTAAAAAAATAATTTGTATATTTTGTCTTATAGTTTGGAAAAAATGTGATTCTGTTGAACAAGGGATCAGTGATTCACAGCACTGAAGGAGATGGAGGGGTTCATCCTGTTCAAGTACGTCTTGTTTGATTTGATAGAAGGTTGAGGAATATAATAGCAGTTATCTCGCATAGATATATGAGTACATGTTGAAATGAAACTGTAATATTAAACTATTAATTATTATTACCTTGTGCATACACTATATCATATACAAAAGTCTGATATGCAAGTGTTACATTGAAATGAAAATGATTGAAGGACTTGATAATCATGGAATTTTTATAATGTTACACCTTAGGGGTACATGCTTTACATTCAGTTTTTATCATGTTTTGCAAGTATGATAATAGGATTTTCCTTTCAAAATTTTACAAATAACTTTGAAATTTGATTAATTTTATTTGTATGGTAATTCAGTTAATAAGGATATCGGTTACTAACCAAATTATAAAATATGAGGATTCTTTTCAAAAGATGTTAGGAAATTAGTAAATGATAGCTTAACAATGTTTTCTTTTTTTCTGTTCATTAATATCTTCTTTACTGGAGTTCTTCTCCCTCCTGGGTAAATGAAAGTAATTTTGCAGTTAGTAGTTTAAATTGACTAAGAACCAAGGAAATTTGGAGAGGCTTATTTTAGACTTAGTGTAATTCATATCCTACTAGGGATACCCACTTCGATGCTTAAAATCATCTGACAAATAACAAGTAAAATTCACTAAGGATCCAGCTGGTTATGGAAAGCATAATCTTCCATGTACTGGGTGTTCCTCTTAAGGAAGTCAAACTCATCTGGCAAGTACTATCCTTCAAAGAAGCATCCAGTAATCAGGAAGTAACAAATATGTTAACTTTGCTTCTTTTAATCTACAAAATAGTTTGCTGAATTAAATGTACAAAAATATTTATTTTTGCTTATCTGATTTACACAGATTTGTTATGATTTAGATGTTTTATATATTCAAATAAATCAACTCACAGTCATTAAGAAATGTATGTCAGTTCATTCATAAAAATATTGTTCCTTTTTTATTCATAATGTTTTCTTTTTTCATCCAGTTTAAAAATTTATTACAGTAATTTCAACTTCCTGTCAGAAGAGCTATTTCATTTATTTTGCTTTATTTCTCTACATGAAATACTGAGACTTATAATATTTTGTACTTAGTCAGTGATTACTTAAAGCTATCTTCAGTATATATTTGGTTATGCAGAAATACCCTAGTTATACTTATACTATATGAATTTCTATTAATTTGCAATAAGGACTTTTAAGATGTTTTATTAAATTGTCAAATATTGTCTCCTTTGCTTATTTCATGTGTAATGATTCTCTGTTATTACAGATTTTTAAGTATGTTTGTCTGATGTATTTAAAGATAATATATTTCTTATGAGATTGTACCTTGTACACAATTATCTTATGTGTAAATATTAAAAGGTAGTTGAGTTAATAATTGTGTAGGTAATTTTTTATTTACTTCACTTGTATGTTTCTGTCAGAAAAAGCCTTATACTAATTTTGCAAAGCTTTAAAGTAGAGTGTAATTACATATTTTATAAAGGCAAACTTAATTATTTATATTCTATACTTGTGATCTTGTAGCTTATAACAACAACCACCAAAGGTGATGGTAGTGAGGGGGATGGAATAACACTTGCTCTAGGTACTGGAGAAGATGAATCCAGGAAAAGACGAGAAATCCTAGCAAGGCGTCCTTCCTATCGGAAAATTCTGAATGAGCTTTCATCTACAGAACCTCAAGGACCCATGATTTCTCTTGGAGTTGGCTCCAGTGTTGAAGTAAAAGAAGAAAGTGGAACGGGAGGTGACAGTAGTAGTCAGGAGTCGGACAACAGTAATGCAATGGCATCAAATACCATCACAGTGGCAGGAACACAGTACCATACTGCCCAAGGTTTGTTGAAGGGTAAGTTAATTCAGGGAATGGGTAGAATTAGCTATTGCAAGTGACATCACTGGTATAAAAATTACTCACTGGAATGTCATGGTGAAAGATTACTAAATAATTAAATCTATTTTTACGTTTAATTACTAGGATAAGCAATCGATACTGTTACTGATCCCTGACTACTAATGCTTTTGGTGTTACTATTTATCTGGATTCTACAATACTGTGATAATGCTAGTTTTATAAAATTATACTAAGCTTTCTTATGTCTACATCGATAGCTGTAATTTAAGATCTTAAGACAAGAAAATGACATTGGTAAAGAAACAAAAACAGCATCTAACATTGATTTTATTTCTGTAAATTCTTAAAGTGGTTCCAGCTTCGGCTATTCAGCTGGCTACAGGCTCACAAGATAGCAGTCTTCAAGGGCTTCAAACATTAACTATGACCAATGCAGGCACTGCAGCCACAGGAACTATTGTTCAATATGCCCAAGGACAAGATGGCCAACAGTTCTTAGTGCCAGGTGAGGAACAGTTACTTTTAAATCTTTTTTTCTTTTGAGTTCTTTTTTTTTATGTCACTCTAAGTTATGCTTAAATGTCATAATCTTTTCACATGTGTTTAAGAAAAATCAATCATCATATGTATTCCTTTCTTGTTTTAACTTTAATTGTTTCACATATTTCCTAATGATTTCCAACCCAGACATTTATAACATAAATAGAAATAACAAGTTGTATTGAGAATTAAAGTTGATTCAGCTTTGTAAACTTTTCTTGTAGGTAAAAACAGTGTGCAATATTACTTTGTTCTCTGTTATAGCACATTTAGAAAAATTGTGTCTTCTGTATTATGTATATGCTAGCAGAATAGTGTAATTAGTGGTCTCATATTTGTTCTGATGTGATTTTATCTATCTTACAAAGTTAGGAGTCTTTTTTTTTTATTATTCAATTATACATGTGTCAATTATTATGTCCTTGCACAACCAAAAAGATATAAATGGTTTTTATTAGTTTCATTCCACTGTATCCCATAGAATCATAGCCTGCTTTTATAAATCCTGCAGGGACAATAAAGCCAGGAACATAAAATTTTAAAACCTTTTAATTTGTAAAGAAATAAATAAAACATATAATAAAATAAACAAATACTGATGAAGTAATGTTAAAAATGTTTCATTTAAATTACCTTTGTAAATAATGTACAATGTTTATTTAAATATGTCTTCAATCAGGATGTGTTATATAACACATCCATGCTGATATGCATAATGTTCTAGTGGCTCCTGTAATTTTAGTATTCTTAAAGAAATGTAAAATGTTAACTGTATTTACTTGCACACCAAAAAACACATCTTAAAAGCAATCTGTGTGATTGTAATCTGATTGTCACATAAGGGGACCATTAAAGTAAGATTTTAAATATTTCACTAATGCAAAAGCATGAATTATTTGTACACTTATAGATGTGTGTGATATTGTAAGAAGAAACGTTTTGTAAAATTTGGAACCATCCTGAGTGACCCACATGGATCCTCCATTCTGGGCTAGTGGAAGATTGAACTAAACTTTTTCTGAACTTTGACACAGAGACTCTGATATTAGTTTAAGCACATTCACACATCCTTTTCTGCCAGGTGGTGTCTCACAGTGAAAGATAGATTCATTCCAGCACAAAGCTTATGTGTTGAAGTTTGATCCCTTATTCCTTGTAGGATGCATGTGTTGAAATAAAAAATAACAGTTTAGCCTGAATTGATCTCCAAAATTTGATGTTTAATTTGATATTGATCACACAGCTTTCAGCAGTTTTTCATTTTATGTAATTCTGTGTTTTATAGGTAAGATTGGATGACTTCCAGTATATGGTATCGATAAAAACTCTCGTATACATATAGGAAAATTGAGTTATTTCTATTTCTGATCTTAACATTTCTTTTTATGTCCTGCAATTCTTGTGTTTGTATTTCTTTATGCTTCACCAATGTAAATTTTATAACATGACTAGCATGGAGGTTTATAGACACCTTGTTTTCTATTTTCTTTTAATGAACCTCTTTGTGAAACACTATTCAACCAATGAGGGTACATGGATGTGCCTCAAACTAGTGTCAGAGACTTTGTTTCAAAGTTCCAAAAAGAATGAATTTTATTTAATTTTCATTAATATACAGAGTATTACGTAATTATCTCTAGCAGAAGATATTTGAAATATGAGAGAAGATTGATTATTGAAACACTGAATAATCTGAAAGAGAAAGTTGATGAGTGACAATGTTTCAAATAACCTGTGTAACCTGTCTTCAGACCGTCCATAATCAGCCTCTCCTTATCATCAAAACACAGCCTAAATCATCATTTAAAAAATGTTTGAATCATGTTGTTGGTGTTTTACAGTTTACAAATATTGAGAAAAATTAATTGAAACTACTAATCTAATTATACTACAAAAATCCTTTTGGGATGTTTTATATAGACCCAAGCAAAGTACTGTTAAGTTGTGGGAACCTGAATCTAATCCTAAATATGGTTAGTAACTTATACCATGATATTTCCCTTCTTCTTCCAACTGATTCATTAACACCTTACATTCTGGTTGCATCAAGAGGAATACTGAGGAGGAATGCATTTTTTATGTGGTGGAGCTAGTATTTAAACTTGGTTTCTACCCACTAGTCTGGGTTGACATTTTAAAAGCAGAAATACGAAATTAGTCTTAATATTTGCAAAATTATTTGTATTTTCTTAAATATGTGATGTGAAGTTTCTATTAAAAGAAATTTTAAAGGTTATATATTTTGCTGATGATTTTGTAAGACATAAAAAGCTCAGTTTTACGAACATCATCTTATAATGTGACATATACATTCACAGAAAAGTATAGGCAGGAAAATGTTAAACAGTAACTGTTCATCATTCTACCAAAAGTTAAAAAAAACTGTGTGTGTGTGTGTGTACAATAGTGACACAAAATAAATTAGACACTTCAAATCATGATTACTAACAGGATTAGGTTTCTTGTGGTATGTTGTTGTTGTTAAGCACAAAGCTACACAAAGGGCTATCTGTGCTCTGCCCACCATGGGTATAAAAACCTGGTTTCTAGCAGTACAAGTCTATAGACATACTGCTGTGCCACTGGGGGAGAGCATCTTGTGGTTTAGTCACTGAGTTTCCTTTAATCATGACATACGTAATATTTGTGGTTTTCCCCAGAGAAATAACTAGACAATTTGGAAAAGTATAAGAGTTCAGATAAATGTCATTGATGAACTGTCAACAAGTTTTTGTTTAAAGTGCTATATTTTTAGCATTTCTAGAGAAAACTGCTGTAGAATAGCATTCATTATACAGGAAAACATCATGTATGACAAATGTTATTTGAGAATAAAACTTTAATTTTCATAGATTATGTGGGATTAAAAAGAAATTAACACATACATGTAGACTTAGGTAAATAGAGGTTTAATAGACAAAGTATTAAATTAATTTGTGTAACTTTTCAACACATGATAAATATGTAGTGGTGAAATTTATCCTTTTGAAATTATTGACTTAGTTTGTGTCTTAGTATTGTGATCTGTAATTTTAGTTATTGGATCAGTAAAAATTTGTGTTGATATTTTTGTAGAAATATTAGTAAGTAGAGAAACATCGTTGATCATGTTTCCATAATATAAAGATATTGTGTGTGTGAGTCTACATTTAGAAAAAACTATATTTCTGGCATTTTCATAAGACAGTTTCTCAGTCACAACATTCATTTGACAGTGCTTGCAGCCCTTTTCTCTGCACATGTAACTGTTTTTTGAATATCATTTTAACGTATGTGGTCAAATGTAGAGCAGTTTTGTTTTGATGCAGAAATTAAGGGTGAGTTGGCTGCTGTCTATTAAGAATTTCCCTAATCTTTCCTGCAAAAAAATTTTTTAACTACATGCATAAAGATTCAATTTAAACAGCAAATTAAAAAAATAATCTGCAAGACAAGGATATGAATTGTTTGAAATCCTGAGGAAAAAATTCATATTTATTACTAGTATATGTTCTACATATATTTCATAATAATTTGTTAACATGAGCTCTTTGCTGAAGAAGTTGAAATCAATACAAAATAAAGCAAATTGTTATGTTTTTTTTTATTAATTTGATTTGTTTATGCTTGAATGAGAATTGTATTCAAGGTCATAGTTTAGCTACAGATCAGCATGGTATCTTACTCTTTTGTTTACTTTTTAATGTATATATAAACTGTATAATGTATGTTATTAAGAACATTTTGAAACATAAGAGTTTTAAAAACTAAAAAATTATATTTTGAATTCATATTTTGTTATAAAGCTGTAAATTGATGTAAAAGGTAATGTAAAATGTGCAATGTATATGAGAAAGGGAAAGTTGAGAAAAAATATATGTTTTTATTTTAATATTTCTGATGTCATAGATTGCTTAATGCTTCTTATAATTATTAAAGCATGAGTTATCTGTTAATAATAAGTTATTGTGAAAGTAAAACTTAGCATAACCTTTTTTATAAGCTCTACAAAAAGTAGTATTAAATAAAAACAGTTGTTAGAAATTTAATAGAGTACACTGTCATTGTATGCTTTTAAATTTTGTGATTTATGAGTTTTGATTTTTAAAGTTATAATGATTTATTTCATTTTAGGTAGATAACTATTAATGTTTTACTGTAGTGTAAAATTTGGTTGCTTTGTTTTTTTTCTGCCATGAAATTCAGTCACTTTGTCAGCAACTGACCTTCAGGCCTATCAGATCAGGACAGCAGGCATGACTACAAACACTGGACTTCCACAGAGTGTTGTCATGACACCAGCTACTACTATCCAGAATCCCCAACAGTTAGCAGAAGAGACATCACGACGAAGAGAGCTCAGGCTTCTAAAGAATAGGTTAGTTATTTTACAACTTAGCAGTAGCTTACATATAATACAATATTCATTTTTAAAGGTTAGTCTAGTTGTACCTGGTTCACCTAATGTAGTTGTGTTTCAAGGGACTAGAATTATTAAGGATAGTTAAAACATGATACAAAATTATAATAAAGTAGCTAAAAGTTGTTCAAAAAAGAAAGTTTTCAGTGTCATAAAACTTAGAAAATAAATTTAAGAGATAACTTCATTCTAAGATAGTTTTCAAAACTCATTTAAAAAATTCTGTAGAAAGAAATTAAGACAAAGAATCATGTATTTTATCAGTTTAACTTGTATTCCATTGTTGTCAACATTATCTTCGTTTGTTGGTTTTACATATAATAATCATTGTGCCACCAGTAAAGAAAAGCAGAAAACGAGCAACATATGCAGAAAAACATAATAAAATTTTAAATTATAAACAAAATATTATTCTTTCATTCTGTGTTTTCTCACCAAGTTGAACTTTCAAAATCAAAGGTTAAATGTAGCAAAACCTTTACAAGTAAGAGTAATTTACCAAAGTCATTTAGCTTTTAGGTAATGGTCAAATCCTTGAAAACTTAATGGCATCACCAAGTATTAAAAGTTTTTTTCACTGTTGTTCAAGTATGAAGATGCAGTATCTCATCTTCTCATCCATTCTGTTTGTTTTTTCTTTCTCTCTCTCTCTCTAGGAGCAGGAATATAATAACTCTATTTCCAGTCAAAGTTAAGTTCAGTTGTCTTGATAAGCATCATTACAAAGGTATGATAAAGTGTAGAATACCATCCTTTTTTCTTATATAGGGAAGCAGCAAAAGAATGTCGAAGAAAGAAGAAAGAGTATATTAAGTGTTTAGAAAACAGAGTGGCTGTCCTAGAGAATCAGAACAAGGCTCTCATTGAGGAACTAAAATCTCTGAAGGAACTGTATTGTCAGAAGAATGAATGAAGCTTTGCTTATCAACCTCTACTGTGATTTAACCAGACCTCCACCTTGCTGCTTTGGGCATGAAATTGTGGAGTTGCTTACAGGGTAGTTTGGAAGTATAAGATGATGAGAGAGAGAGTTATTGTAGGTAGATGGAGACTTGGTACATTTACCTGTCTACACTGTTGGCTGATGAGCTGAGGGCCATGACATGTTGAATATTAATGTTAAATAAGCAGAAATGTGAAACGACACAGTTCTTTGTGTTGTAATCATAAATACTTGCTGTTTTATATATCTTGTCACACCTAAAACGTGTGTGTGCTTGTGAACAAGTAGACGGATACATTTGATTTAACACCACTTATACAAAAAGAATCCTTCTGTTAGTTTATTTTTGGTTTTGTTGTGTTGTTTGATACCTTCCCAGTGTTTTTTTTCCTATAGTATATATATATATATGTGTGTGTGTGTAGTATATATATACACACACATACATTATTAAAATTGTTTTGTTTTTCTTATTTCATTTTATTTTCTTCTTTTTAATTTTATGACTTGTTCAAGACTAGCAGAGAACAATTTCACAGGTATGCCATGTTTTTTTTTTAGTTATTTAATTCACACAAGTTTTATATTTTTGCTTTATCATGTTATTGAGTTAGGGAATACATGGTATCAAAAAATAACAATAGTCTAAAGATTGACTAAATTTTGTTTCAGTAGTTTTAAGATCCTTGATTGAAAGACTGTAGCTGAAGGGTCTTGTAAGATTTCTTTTTTCACCTTATTACTATATCTAATATTTCATAAAAGTTTTGTATTTATGTCCATAAAAAGTGTTTTGTGAAAGGATGCAGCATTTTAGTGTCTGATCATGTGTATCATAAATATTTTGTTTTTGTTAAGAAATGAGTATTTATTGCATAGATATAAAATTTATTTGACATTTGCATAAACCTTTATCTATAGGTAATGATAGTCTGAATTGATTTCTCTATTGAATTGTTGTTTGTTTTTTTCTTTTGTCTGACTCTAGCCAAGACTTTTGTGTCATAAACTAAATTACTTAATACAATATTTAGGTGTGTTGGCTAAACAAATTGAGTGATTACACCAGTAAGTATTTTGTCATTGCATGGTTCATATGTATAACTGTAAAAACTTCACCAAAACAATATCAGAGGAGCCCAGACTATACTAGCTTACTATGTTCATAATTTACACAGTTTCATCTCTGCTGTGTCATTAAGTTTGTTCTCATTACACTTGAACTGTTACAAAGCTTTATACAGTATGATGCCCATCAAATTTCATATATTTAATAAAATAATGAATTAATCAGAAAAAAATTGAAATAAGTGCTTTGTCAAACACACACACCACAGGAATGATTTAACAAAATATCTTGATATTTCAAGAACTTCTTAGTGCTTCAACTCTTTGTCTTTTATAATTGAAACATAACAGAGAAAAATTATATGTATCTTTGCACTATGTGGGGTGAAGAACCATGAATCCCTGCAGTCACTTATGATTTCATACAAATGAACACTATTCATCAATTAGCTACTAGAGCAGTTGAAAAGAGAATGTGGTGCTTCACATATTATTGATAGTATTATCCATCTTTGATTAAGTGAGAGCTTATATTTAAAGAAAAAAACTTCTTTTAATTTGCAGTTCTATGGATAATTTTTTTGCAGTATCCACTCTTGTAGGTAAATGTTCAAACTTTTCATATATTTTTTCTTCACTACAATACAGATAATTTTTGCCCTCTCTGTCACCCATGATTTTACCTCTCTTTTCATGTCACCCATGATTTTACCAGTTACCATTATAATGTAAGTTAATTTCAGTATCATTCTTATAATAATTAATTTCCTTTCACCCTCTTCAACCTTTGGTTACAAAAATGACTACATTATATTCCCACATTCAAAGTTTTTCATAGTGTAAGTATACTGTTTTAATATTAAAAATAATTAACAATCTGTTATAACAGTAATAATTCAGTCACCTTCTTGAAAGTTCCATGGTTAATTGAAATATAATTGGTATAAACTGAACCCATTTTGATTATATATGATTTTTTGAGAGTTTGATAATGGGAAGATTAAAGAAAATTTAAGCACAGACATTAATATAGATAGTTTTATACATATATATATATATATATTGTTATTTCGAGTTTGAGGATAGGAACAGCAGCTGACTTTAGGCATAATATATGCATAGAAGTTTAGTAAATGAGGTTACTTCATAAGTTGGATTGTAGCTTATGAGTTTTCTCTTTATTCAGTTCTTTAAAGAAGAGCTTATAAACGATACTGTATGATGCAGCATGCTGGTGATTAGCAGTATTTCTAAGTTTTGCTATAACTTATAGTACATGTAGATTTTCAAACGTTAATGGGCTTTGAATGATGATTAGAAGCTATGTGATATTTGAAGTAAGTAGCTGATTATGATATCAATATTTGTATAAAAAATTATTCTTAACTGTTGTTGTATCCATCTTGTATAGAAGAAACTCAAATGGATATTCTCCTTACTATGTCTTTTTTTGATATGTGTTACTGACTTCCAGTTGGGTTAGATTCTCTGTAATTATACCAATAACCTAAGTGACAAGTCTTAAGATGAAGGTAAGTAACTTGTTTGAAGCAGTATTATTGTATATGTGACAATAATATTTGTTGGGGTAGCCATTAAGAAAGTTATGAGGAATTCCATTATCAATAAATATGATGATGGTTTCAACCAGAATAGTATCTTTTTTACAGTTGTCATTAAATGATTTATTTACAATTGATGATCATTTTGCTCACATACAAATTTCATTATTTTAGGTTAAATTGTGCTATGAAACATCCAGTTTTTCCTATCTGCCTACAGGTGTTATAATGGGAAAAGTTTTGCATGGTTGGTACTCGGGTGAGGATAAACAAGAATAATTTTTCCCAATTACTTAATGCCTCTGAAAGAGTCAAGGTTTTACAGCCACCATCACTGTGGTTCAAATTTTTGGAGTAGTTCATGTTCAAAAATTTTAGTGTGAAATGAAAGCTGTATTTAAAATTGTCATCTTTTTTTTTTTTCACACTACTTTTTATATGACAATGGCATACTTTCAATAATTACAGTTAACATAATATTTTTATTAAACATGTCAAGTACTTAATCTTTCAGAAAAGAAAAAATTCATGAAAGTTTTTGTGCATGTAGTTTGACCTTCCACATTCTTAGGTGGTGAGTTAAGTATTACATCTTTATGTCTGTACTGTCTCTGTGCATTAGTACTTGAATTAAACTATTAAAATTTTGAATAAAAACATTTGTGCTTGAATCTGATGGCTGTAAGGTCCCAGGTCATCATGAAGAATATCAAAGGTTTTTTTTGTATAAAGTTGGCAATACCAATTATCTGAAAATTGTATTTCTCTTATACTGTGTAATTATGTTGAAGAAAAAGACATAAGGTAAGAAACCGTTATAGTAAAAAAAACTTTATAGTTCCAAAATATAACAAAATGTAAATTGCACCAAAGTAAATTTTTTAAATAAAAGTGTAGAGAATAATTTATTAGTTTGAAAACCCAACAAGCTGTAAAACTTGCAAAAATAAAAAAGGAATATATAAAATTAGCTCCTGAGTGATCCTAATGTATGTAGTTAATGTTATACTAGGTTAAAAGAAAATTTTGAAAATCATTCAAAAATGAGAAAATTCAGTGTCATATTTAAGCCAAAAAAAAGTGCATTTGAAAATGACTGTGATTTAAAAAAAAAAAGGTGTTTAATGGAAGAAAATCTTGTAATGTAAAAGTATAGTTTTCAAATAAAGTATACAATACAATCAATCAAATTGTTTTTTTAGCAAATCAAAATAACATGTCAGGTTAACGGTATGGATGTGGACTTACTTGCATTAATAGTAACGTTTATAAAAATGTTTGTGCATTTACACAGACTCAGATGGATTTGAAAATGAACAGCTACTTTTTATAAACAAATATATACTCAATATATAGTTTATGTCTTTCCTGCCAATTTCAATGGTAAATTGAAAACTCAAGTGTTATTTACTGTTGACCTCTTTTTCCTCTATTTGATAATCTTCAAAACATGGATAATTTAGTTTTGTTTTATATCTACAAATATTTTTGTCTCTAGAAATACTGCAAGTGAAAAGCTTACTTTAATTAAACAATAAATTAGTATGTGTGTGTGTCTTTTAGAATCTTAGTATTCAGTTGACTAGTTTTCTTCTTGAAATTTAAATTTTTTATTGTGATATTCCATTGTTCCAGTTCAAGGTTACTTGCTCTGTTACAAAAACTCATACATTGTTTCTTCAGTGATTTCTTTAATTTTGGGTGTTGGTGTGAAATCAGATAATTTTGCTTTGTTTCTGAATTAATTTCGTCTTTCATCCATATGATTTTCAAACTACTGTTGTACTTTTTTTCTCTCACTTTCAACAAAAATTAATGTAATATATATCTTTTAACTGTACTTGTATGTTCAAAAGCTATGAACAATCATTCTCGTTACTAATTTGTATTCCAGCATAAAGAGGTTTTCATGAAAACTTGATTTTTGTAAAGTATTTTGCTCATTATTTAAATAAAATAAACATGTGATGAATAACATCTAAACTGACATTTGGAGGCTTGATTTTATTCTTCTTATTGGAGGTGTCCCATTTAAAAAAATTAAACGTTTTAAGTATGTGTTATGAAATATCTAGTTTAATGTTTAAATGTTTAGGTACCAAAATATGTAATAGAGATGTCTCCTTAACTGAATGTAATCTGTGGAATGGGTATTCAGAAATCATTTTATTCACTTGCAATCTTTATAATATCACACAGTACACTCCTGTGGCCATTAATTATTGCATATTTTATGTCTCATGGGGGTATTGTTAGACATATAGATGTAAAGATTATCATATAAAAGAGAAATTATGTTTTTATGAAATATAGTTTGAAAGTGCCAAGGGATGTCTTGGAATTGTGTTCCTGCTGATGATACATTGGTTCATAATTTCACAATATTAGAAATGAAACATTCATTTATTTATGGTAAGAATGTGATGCTTGCTTTTATGTTAATACTATATCTGTGATGGTTTACCTAATGCATTAGATAATCTAAACCTGCACGTGGAAGAAGCGGTAGCTAAACATGGTGCAGCATGAGTGACCAGAGGCATATTGTTACAAGCTCTGATATGAAGCATGTTGAAGTATAATAGTCATGTTATTAAAGGTTAGGGTATGTGTCTTTCAGTCAAAGTTAGCTAAACATGCTACAGCATGACTTACCAGAGGCATGTTGTTACAAACTCTGATATGAAGCATGTTGAAGTATAATAGTCATGTTATTAAAGGTTAGGGTATGTGTCTTTCAGTCAAAGTTAGCTAAACATGCTACAGCATGACTTACCAGAGGCATGTTGTTACAAACTCTGATATGAAGCACGTCCAAGTATAGTAGTTACGTTATTAAATATTAGGATATGTGTCTGGACGCACATATATATATTTATATATACCTGGACGATTTAGTTTGTTTTAATAAGCCTCCCAGTGATAAGCACTAAAAAGCTACGTTTTAATACCTGTGCTGTGCACATCACATATAGTTCATTGTGTGGCTTTGTGCTCATCAAAAAGAAACAAATTGTTTTAATAAAACTGGATGGTCATCATGATAGTATAAAAATGGATGCATTACTAAATTGTTTTGCTATTAGTTTATTCATTGTCAATTAACTACCATTAGAATGTATTTTATCAAAAGCAATGGGACAGTACTACACGAGCTTAATAAGCTGCCACAAATGAAGTTTCTTGTGAATTTCACTGCTGCTTACAGCTTTTAAAGTTCATTCACTGCCACAGACAACCAATTCTTGAAGAAGTTTATTGGAAACTTAAAGGTTTTTTTCAAATGAACTTGCTTGTATTTAGGTGTTGATTACGTATTAGATAATTTAATATTTTTTACCACAGACAGTATTACTACTATGATATTTTACCACAAGCATGATTCCTAATGTTGAACTAATCATTTAAAATGCTTGGATGTACATTTAGTGATGAAACCATCATAGTTTTCTCAACATCTGAACATAAAAAATAGCAAGTACACCATGTAGCAGGGGGGATACAAATTAATGTTATGTAAACAAAGCAATATAAAAATGCTTAATGTGCATATGCACCATATACATAGCATGTTTATATCACATGTGAGCTAGATTCCTTCCCTTTTTTAAACAATTTGGCTGACAATTGACTGTGTTTTTTTTTATAATTTGGAATGCTCCCCAAAGGCTCAGTGACAAGTCTGTAGGCTTATAATGCTGAAAACTGGGTTTCAGTACCCATGGTGAACACAGCACAGATAACTTGTTGTATAACTTTGTGCTTAAAAAAGTGGCAAATAAATAATTTAGAATGATGTTTTATTAACCAAAATTCTCAACTTGGCACAGCAACAAACTTACTATTTATTTCTAACACATTTATTTATAATTGCATGAAAAAATGTGATTTAAAGTTCTATATATGTACAAGTTTTATGCATGTTGGTCAGTGTAACTTTGAAATACAGGAAATCCACTATTTGAACTGAATTGACTAGTTGTTGTGCCCTCCAATGGTAGAAAGGTAAACTTTATTGTAACACATTTTCAAAAACGGTGTGCACATCAACCCTGGTCATGATTTATGAAACTAACTGTAATAGGCTTTTTCTATATTAGTGCTGCTTGTGTGTGTGTACCTAAGTTCATGAGATGTTAGTTGTGTCCATTTTTCTAACACTTAACCCCTTTCTACAGTAATTTACAACTGAGATTTTCAAATTTTCATGTTCAATCTATATTCTATATTTGAGTGCTTCATAGTAAAAGATATTTGAATGAACCTTGACAAGGTGTTTGATAATGGATATTCTAAATTCTCCCACCCTGCTATAGTTGTCATCCATCCATTGTTGTTTTAGCACAAAGCTAAACAATTGATAACCTGCACTCTGTTCACCTCAGAGTATCAAACCCTGGATTTTAGTGTTGTAAACTAGTAAACTTACAGCTGACTCACCGGAAGACCCACTTATCTACAGACAAGAACAAGTAAAATACGAAATGACAAAGATGTCATTCCAAACCAACACATTTATTCACATAGTAACAAAACTACTGAGTTCTACAGTGCCAACATTAACATTTTATATTAAGAGATGAGAAAATAAAATTGAGTCAAGGCTTTGAAAAAATTTAGTGGGTGGATTATCTATTAAACTGAACTCTACACAATGTCTAAATTACTCTTCAAAATTGCCTTTCAACATAACATGTTTCTAACATGCACTAAATAGTTTTGCAAGTAAATTCATTACAGCTCTTCAAAAAAAGAAAAGAGTTAATATTGAAGGAAGTTTCTGTGGAAAGAATTAGGTGTCTTGTGAAAAACTTGTGTTCACCTTACACCAGCCTTAAAATTAACCAAGAATGCTTATTAACAAATAGTATGTTGCTTTTTTGATATTAATATATATACACCTGGAAAAAAGTTAAGCACCCCCAAATATTTTTCAGGATTGCTTATTGAAAATAAGGTTTAATTTTCATGATGTTAAATCAGGCGCGTTTTTTTCCCCACGTACAACTTGCTCCCTTCTT